>NC_056741.1:1560940327-1560992827 GCF_019279795.1 Protopterus annectens
GTGTTTTGTGTTCAGTGCTGCTAGACGCTCGAACACATACCTTGGCTATCGTCAGCTATTCCCTTATGGATGATGTCACCCGCCTAGAAGTATGCCTCTGACAGCTTGTGCTCAGTAATCTCGGCAGCTGCTCTGTAAGTTCATCATGCTGTAGTGTGTTCATTTAGGTAGGCATAGGTTCGACTCCCGGCCCTTCCCCGTGCTGCCTCTGCAGATGAACATGCTTTTAGATGCTTCGCAACACATACCTTGGCTATTGTCAGCTATTCCCTTACGGATGATGTCACCCGCCTAGAAGTATGCCTCTGACAGCGCTGTGCTCAGTAATCTTGGTAGCGCGTTCTGTAAATCCATCATGCTGTAGTGAGTTCATGTAGGTAGGCATAGGTTCGACTCCCGGCCCTTCCGTGTGTATGTGTGTGTGTGTGTGTGTGTGTGTGTGTGTGTGTTTCCAGCTGCCTCTGCAGATGCACATGCTTTTAGACGCTTCGCAACACATACCTTGGCTATTGTCAGCTATTCCTACGGATGATGTCACCCGCCTAGAAGTATGCCTCTGACAGCTTGTGCTCAGTAATCTCGGTAGCGTTCTGTAAATGCATCATGCTGTAGTGAGTACATGTAGGTAGGCGAGGTTCACTCCCGCCCCTTCCCCGTCTGTGTGTGTGTGTGTGTGTGTGTGTGTGTGTGTGTGTGTGTGTGTTTCCAGCTGCCTCTGCGGATGGACATGCTTTAGACGCAACCAACACATACCTTGGCTATTGCCAGCTATTCCCAGACGGATGATGTCACCCACCCAGAAGTATGCCTCTGACAGCTTGTGCTCAGTAATCTCGGTAGCTGCTCTGTAATTGCATCATGCTATAGTGAGTTCATATAGGTAGGCGTAGGTTCGACTCCCGGCCCTTCCCCGTGTGTGTGTGTATGTGTGTGTGGGTGTGTGTGTTTCCAGCTGCCTCTGCAGATGAACATGCTTTTAGACGCTTCGCAACACATACCTTGGCTATTGTCAGCTATTCCCTTACGGATGATGTCACCCGCCTAGAAGTATGCCTCTGACAGCGCTGTGCTCAGTAATCTCGGTAGCGCGTTCTGTAAGTTCATCATGCTGTAGTGTGTTCATGTAGGTAGGCGTAGGTTCAACTCCTGGCCCTTCCCTGTGTGTGTGTGAGGTGTGTGTGTGTGTGTGTTTCCAGCTGCCTCTACAGATGGACATGCTTTTAGACGCTTCGCAACACATACCTTGGCTATTGCCAGCTATTCCCTTACGGATGATGTCACCCGCCTAGAAGTATGCCTCTGACAGCGCTGTGCTCAGTAATCTCGGTAGCGCGTTCTGTAAATGCATCATGCTGTAGTGAGTTCATGTAGGTAGGTGTAGGTTCGACTCCCGGCCCTTCCCCGTGTGTGTGTGGGGCGTGTGTGTTCACAGCTGCCCTAGTAGAGTGTAGTTATTTTAGACGCTTGGCAACACATACCTTGGCTATCGGGGGCTATTCCTTTACGGATGTTGTCACCCACCTGGACGTGTGCCTCTGACGGTGCTGTGTTCAGTGGTCCATGTAGCGTGTTCCATACCTGTGTCATACTGTTTTGCGGTTGGGTATGTGGGGGTGTGGTCAATCACCATGCCTGCCAAATGTGTGTGTGTGTCTATGCTCCCAGCTGCATGGGTTCATAGGGTATGGCTTTAGAGTTTCCACAGAACACTTATATCCTGCCGCCATCCCTGTGTTTGTGGATGGTGAGACGCAGCTCATGGACTGCCTGTGTGCCTGCTGTGGTTGGCGACCTCCGTAGCGTGTTCTCCACGTGCACCCTGCTGTGGTGTGGTGGGGTGGTGCTGTGTACGTTACACTCACGGCCTTGCCACATGTGTCCGTCTGTATCTCTCTCGTTGTATATATACATACCTATGTTGTGCCCATAGCGCTGCTGTTGCATGGACAGCTGTCTGTCCCATGTATCGCATATTTGCACGGCTGACACATAGAACTGTGGTACGATGCATATCCACTCCTAATTGTCCATGCAATGTCCGTATTCCAGAACGCCCTAGAGACATCTGCTGGATATCGTGGCAGACAGCTATCCTTGCTGTACTGACACTGTACCCACCGCCATAAACCTTGTGTATAATTGCCTGTTTATGGTGTGTGTATGTCTATCTGTGCTGTATGCATGGTCGTGTGTGTGTCCCGCTATAGCCGTCTGTGCAGGTGTCGCCACTATGGGTAATCCTTGTAGACCGCTGTTTCATGTGCACTTCAGCACATACCTGCAGACCGTACTACCCCTCCTACGGCAGCGGTCTTAGATCGACCGCTGCCCTAGGCTATAGGACTCCATGGCGCCCACTACCACAACACATGGTGCCTCCATCCTGGTGTACCTACATGACATACCTACTAGACAGGTGGCCCTACTAGTGCGGCACCCTAGGCAGCCGCAGGATTGGCGTATGCCTACGGCCGGCTATGAGCACATCACAAGGCATACATTTACATTCAGTATTTTACAAAGGCTAGGTTATAATACCAGAGGGGGGACCTCATCAACTATGCTTTAGAATGCGGATTGAGATGGATTATTAGGTGGAGAGTTGACCACACACCAGGGCTGACTGATGAAACACTGATTAAGCCTCTTTTGAGAAGCAGGTGGCTTAAACCCAAGTAACAGGAATGTAGTTTAGGTACAGATATACAGTTAACACACATTAGTCCACTCTTTCAGTTGTTTACCACTGTATTACATTGATATGATATACATATCTTCTATATATATTGTTAGATCTTTGACTGATGAGTATTAGGCATAGTACAATATCATATAATACATGTTTTAATAGGATATTTTTGGAGATGTTAATATATGTGTGTGTAGTTAACATTGCGTCTGTGCTTTATATGTTGTGGTTAATTGTTCATTGTTTGCTGAGAAATTGACCAATGAAAATGTAAGGAGGGATATTTAAAGCCTGGATGCTTTTATGTTATGTGTAAGTCTGATGGAGCCTACGGGTGAAAGCACTTACTTGTCTATGAAGGAACCTTTGTATACCATTTGGGCACTGTCCTGGACAATTTCTACATTGACTGTTTCATCTACCTATGTGTGTTTTGGATTGTGTGCCATAAGGTGCCAGTGGTTCTTTGATGTTGATTAGGTGTATTCCATGGTCAATTGACATTAATCCTATTAATTCACTGAAGGATGTTCTTTATAAGTGGGAACGCCATAGTTTAACCATCCTATGACCTTCCTAGTTGAAGTTGTTAGTGTGCCATTGGTATGTGTTCCACAGGTCGCCCATTTGTTCCGCAGTATGGAAGCGAGTGATCCCCATTTTGGTGCTGGCAGATTGAGTGCTGTGTACACCGTTATTCGCACGGCGGTCTGACTTTGTATCGGGAATGTCTACTGTAGTCCCTATCTGTATTTCCTGTGTTATGCCTTACTGCAGCTGTGTAATTCCACCAGGTTTCCAGTTATGGGTGCCATCTTGGTCGTACTCTTGTCCATCCATGGGAATTGCCTACTGGACACTGGTATAGGGCTGTACACATTTCACACCTGCATTTAGCATTATCCGGTGGATGCTTTGCATTATTAGTGGGGAGTAAGGCATGTGCTATACCGGCATCCCTCCCATGGGGCGGGACAATGGATTATCTGCCAAACAACACCGAGCCCCATTTCTGCATACCCAGGATCCCATGGCTGCAACCCTCGACGGTACCCATTACACATCCTTCATGTGTGCGGGACTGGGATGTGGACGCACTTCTATGGACTCGACAATCTGGGGATTTCTGTTCATATGTCCTGCATTTCATGGACACTTGTCATCAACCTTAAACACGTTGGTGGTGCATATGTCTAGCTGTGCTGTAGTCATGGCTGTCACTCCTTCAGGGTCGCTCGATCGCAGCTGGTAGATATTGCGTACGGATCAATTTTTGGGGTCCTACAATGGACACCAATGTGCATATGTAAAGTGTAGAACTTGTTGGACTGTGTCCATCTGGCCAGTGGTTTTGACTGCTGCTGTATGTTCCCCAATCGCGGATGTCTGTTTGACTACCCATATTATGTAGTGCTACGAAAACCAGGTTTTTCAAAACTGAACCCAAATGGTGTACATCCAAAGATGCAAGTTAGCAACTGCTTTAAATAATCTTCAGAAGTCCCAGTAGGAAAGATTTGCCACTTTATTGTCAAAATAACACCACCAAAACAAGTAGATCACAAGCACTTTCGCCGGGTCTTACTGGGCATTTTCAAGTGTAATTAGCTAAAACAATAACTCTAGCTTTTATAGCGCAAGTGCATTCTGTTAATTAACTAATTGATTAAAATATCACCATATTGTAAATAAATTAAATCCACTTCTACAAGCATTAAAGAGACAAATACATATTTAAAAATGCTCGACACAATAAATGCATTGTTAAAATGTATGTATGCAACTTATATGAATTCAAATAAAATTAATTCTTTATGTTCAGAGTTGTTTGTGAACCATTTGAACCAAATAAAACATCAGTACCATGGTGATATTTTAATCAATTAGTTCTATAAAAGCTAGAGTTATTGGTTTAGCTAATTACACCTGAAAAAGCCCGGTAAGACCTGGCGACAGTGCTCGTGATCTACTTGTTTTGGTGGTGTTATTTTGACAATACAGTGGCACATCTTTCCTATTGGGACTTCTGAGGATTATTTAGAGCAGTTGCTAACTTGCATCTTTGGATTTACACCATTTGGGTTCATTTTTGAAACACTTGGTTTTCGTAGCACTACATTGTGTTTGCTTGGTGCTCTCAGTTTAGGACCTGGTGGGTCCTTTTCCTAGTTTTTTCTTGGTAAACTGTTCCTTTCTTCTTACCCATATTATGTATTATTTGGCCTATCTATATCCATGTTCCAGTAAGAGGAAATACAGCAGACCCTGAGTCCTGCTCATCTTCATAAAATACATTCTTGAACATAAACCATGCCAAGACAGACGATGACAAAAACGATACACTCCACAGTCATAGGATACTGAGCTCTTTCACCCACTAACATGGGGCAACGCCGAGTACGTGATACATTAGATAGTCGTCCCTTATATACTTCCTTCTGAGTCAGTTTAATGTCAACTAATTAATAGACTTGCTCATAGTTCAGTGGACCGTGCTCCAAGTCCTGATGATAAAGTGACATGTAGAACTCGGTGTTGCATACATTACTGAATGGAAACAATGATACAACAACGATGTGTTAATATAAATACAATATTGGTCAATACCATCAGTATATTGAAACATAGTTGATAATTGTTGTGAGTAAACCTTAGAATGTAGTGTGTTGGTAATGCTTTTGTTTATCAATGTGTATAATTGTTGCATTAAGATTCCAAATCATGGAATAAATAAGTGCAATTACATGCATATTTTGTATAAATATGAATGTAAATAAGGGTCACAATGTTAAATATTGATATGACTGTATTATTACTATATCAATATGATATGGACTAAACTGTAGTTGTTCACATCTTGTTTTCAGGTGACAAATCTATGTCCATGCGTCATATATATGGGCCGTCGGACTGCTGTGTGTAGATATATACATGTCAACCCCTCGTTTCATACCTTGCTTTGTTACTGTCTGTGGATTACCTGTGTACACACATCAATTACCATGCCATACCTTTCCACTGTACAGGTTCGGGCATGGTGTACGGCTGGTTGGCCCTTAATGTTGCTGTGTGTTACATTGACCTGTGTCTATCTGGCAATTCGCTGGCGTGTCATGTGAGACCTTCTTGCTTCTATAGGGACATGATCCCATAATTGTGACGTGCTTCCACTGGCCATATATTTCTCTGTCATCTGTGATCTGTGTGTAACCAGTCCTTTCAGGACACTTTCTATTGTTGTTCTTCTTTGGTACATATATGAGTACTCTGGTATGTTGTGCTATTATTGTGTGTGGAGCATTTCTCCACGGGCCTCTGCTGACACTGGACATATATCCAGCTAGCCTAGCCCGTCAACAAGTGTGAGCCCACTGAACACTTTTCGTACGGGTGCACCTTCTGACAAGTGGGTCGAGTTACAGATGCATAACCGTCGTCTATCCATACTACTAATGCACACGTTATTCTATCCACATTCTATGTTTGTCTTATCACATAGCGTGTGTTTCTCACTACTTCTAACGGTACTTTACATGGCACTGCCCGATTCCATACTTTCAGGGGCTGACAGTTTTGAGACATGTATGATTAACGTGGAGGACATGGCCTTAACATTCCCTGCTGTGAGCGGATCACACACGCACACGCGCACTCGCATTTCCTAATTGTGGGTTACGTGCAGGCGCACATGCATATCCGTATTCTGGTTACATATGTTTACTGGGTCTGTGTGGTTACGTGGCCTGTGTTAGTTGTGACTGTTCCGGTAACATATCTCTGATCCGGTTGACGGACGTGTGCGAAACGCACTTTCACCTTTACACATGTAACAGTCTTTGCGGCATGGACGCATTACGTACACGCACATTTATATGTTCTATAGTCGTAATTCAAACAGGACTGCATTCACGTTTGCCGGTTACTGTGACCACTACACGTTAGCTGTTCAGTCTCATTTACATGCATACCCATGGTACTTAGCTAAATTTACATATCCCCCCCACCCCACCCGTACTCACGTACGTCACAGGCATCCATTCTCCTGCTGGGAAAGGTGCGGTACTACATGTTAAACATTCCTCATTCCCTCCCGCTCATGGCCCAGGATGCATATGTCGTGACCGCTGGGATATTCAGATCACAGGGCTTATATCCCCTATGTATACAGGCCTTCAATTGTCAGGGTGTTCCTGTGGTGCTTTGGGTTTGGTCTTGTCCGCCTAGTGTACGGAACTGCCTTGACCGTGTACGAATGTCAGATGAGTCACATGGGCACGGTTTGTCCGTGTCTATGATACCATATCCCCCCCCATTATTCCTAACCGTGTGCGCTGATTGGCCGGCGTGCCCGTTGTAGATCTTGTTATAGTAATTGCACATGGTCTGGTCGAACGGACCTATTTCCATTACTAAACTTCGGTATTTATAACCTGTATCGCTATATTACATGGGTTTAACATTGCGTGACGGCTTCCACCGAGCCACGGACATGTCCGTTGCTTAGTTTGGGGCAGTCCCGCTCTGCTACACACATTTAACATGGCGGGATAGGTTGTACAGCTCAGCAACGGGGACATCGGGCTCTCCGTCGCTGTTTAGTATTGAATCGCTATGTTGACATTATTTCACATAGCGTGACAGTGTCGACATTGGTTACGGACATCTCGCGCAGTACGTCCGCACCGCCGCGGGTGCCGTATGTCTGGCATTATGCTGTGCCATTATGTCTGGGAATATATGGTTTCTTTCCATAGATGATATAGCATACTAGCAATGACCCGCGTCTGGGTGTGGGTACTGTAGGTGTGGCCTTGGGTCAGGTGGTGCCCTAGGCAGAAGGACTCCATGGTGCCCCCACCACATCACCCGCTACCCCCATCCTGGTCTACCTACACCGAATAAAGGCTGGTAAGGTGCCCCTAGCAGAGCGTCGCCCTAGGCAGCTGCCTACTTGGCCTATGCCTAAGGCCGGCTATGTGTGTGGTCCCTCGGACGTCGGGCTCGGGAACGCACCATGTCTGCCGTGGGTATGTCTAGCATTACCCACATCCAGGCGTGGTTTATTGCTATGATGTTCCATGTGTACGGACACGTGTGTTTGGACAACATACAATAGCTTCTGCTATTGGCATACAATGCTGTGGGTGGTGCCGGTTACCATACATATGGCTTTCTCAAAAGCCGACTTCACACTTCTAAACACTAGTGTGGTCTCCTTTAAGGCCCCTGAGCCAGTGGTAAACATTACTCAAGCCACTGATTCACTTACATATGCCTTCTACCAGCACCTACAGGACTGCATGGATCAGGCAATCCCTTACACAACTGTGAGTCTTTGTACCAATGCCAAACATCCAGTCTGGTGTACCCCAGCCATACACAAGCTCTACAATGAAAGGAGGTAGCTACTACAAGACAGAGCATAATCCTTGTAAGGTATGACACACTTGCTCATTATATGTGAAGAACTACAAGCTCTCATGACATCATCCAGGGCAAATCCGACAGATATATCACCAAGGACTCAACAGACAATCATACGGCCTTCTTTAGCTATGTTGGACACCTGGGAGGACACTCCCAGATATGCTCGGACTGGGTTCAGAATGATGTGAAGTTTACTGAACCTACACACATTGCCAACATACTGGCTTACAGGTTCGGTGCAAACATCTCCCCCCCTCCCCCCCACATGGAGAGATGTCTGTACCAGAGGATT
The DNA here is from genome assembly GCF_019279795.1 of Protopterus annectens. NCBI lineage: Eukaryota > Metazoa > Chordata > Ceratodontiformes > Protopteridae > Protopterus > Protopterus annectens. The sequence continues at coordinate 1,560,948,736 of NC_056741.1, forward strand.
GTGGCCCCTGAAACTTCTGTAACGCACAGGTGGGACATGCTCTCTCCAAGGCAGTGAACACAGCATCCATGGGACCAGATGGTGTCCCGGCTGTGTACTCCACGAACTCATTGAGGAATTAGACCCACAGTTAGGACAGCTGTTTAATCTTAGCCTCACCTCAGGTAACGTACCCAAGTTGTGGCGCACGGCGACTGTAGTCCCACTTCACAGGGGCAGTGCCTCCACTGACCCTGGTAATTACCGTCCCATTAGCTTGACAAGCCTTATCTGCAAAGCCATGGGGAAGGATCATAATGGAACTCATAGATGAAGACATACGGGACTTGCATACTTTGCATCCAACCCAGTTTGGCTTGGTCAAAGGCAGATCATGCATTTAAAACTTGGTTGACGTTTTAGGAACAGTCACCGAGGCCATTGATGAGGGTCAGGCAGTCCATACAGCCTACCTCGACCTGGCAAAGGCCTTCAACACAATACCCCCCTCAGGTATCATTGATAAACCCATCGGCTTAGATGTGAACCCATACATCGCAGGATGGGTTGCAAACTGGCTAGGTGACAGAACCCACATGGTCATAGTTGCTGGCACCATGTCAGACTCACAGCCGGTCACAGGCGGTGTCCCACGGGGCTCAGTCCTGGGTCCACCCTTTTTCTGCATCTACATTTCCAAAGTACAAGCAAACACAGGGGGGTTATGGCTGACAATGTTTGCAGATGACTGCGAACTGGGTGCCATAGTGGGACGGACATCTGACACAGATATCCTTCAGAAGGGCCTCACAGATATGGATATCTGGTGCCAGGGACATGGCCTACAGCTAAATGCTGGGAAATGCATAGTCATACCCTTCGGGAAGAACAAGGTTACCCCTAGCTGCCATATAGGTGGCAATCCACTGAGCACAGAGGGAGTTGCCAGGGATCTGGGGACCCAGGTTGTCAGTCACCATTCGTTCGACACACACGTTGCTAACGTAGTTAGGTAGACCTTCTACATTGCCCACCTAATTGTCCAGGGATTCACATCTAGATCAGGGGAGGTCATCGTCTCCTTGTACTCATAACTCATTAGACCTATGATTGAGTACATTGCCCCATTCGGAAGGTATCTGACCCGACACCTGCAGCAGCTGGGAAGGCCCCATAGGTTCATCGTCAAACGGATGCAGGGTCTCAGGAATTTGTGTTATGCTGCCCGACTGAAAGGACTCCTGCTCCATTCAGTCACATACCACTTGCTCAGTGGTGACCTGTGCCTGACATACAAGGCCATGTCGACCCATATTTGATGACTATGCTTCACCTAATGGATCTACATCCCTCAGAACCACAGGGGCAGGTGACGTGAACCTTGACACGGTCATTAATAGAATGTGTTGGAGGGACAGATTCATCACCCAGACACTCACTATGCTGTGGAACAACATCCCAGTACATGTGAGGCAGAGCACCTCGCTGGCCTTGTTCGAGGGGGATCTTGACCAATGGATGGGAGATTGCAGATATACCCCAGGGATTACTTCATTGTCACTGCTTGACAGAGGTACAGCAATATAATAGGCATTGTTATCTTCGGACTGGAGTTGTGGCAAAGGCAACATAACTATGGGCTAGGGTTATAGCTGCCCTTGGGCAGATAGCCTACTATGTACCTATGGACCTATGAACCTATGTTCATAGTTTGTCCCATTCACACTTGTCTATCCCCTATCCTCATTCGTATGTGTATATTTCTGTGGCACATGATTGAACTATGTATTACCTGCAGGTATGCTGTGTACAGTGCACATACGTCACGGTTGATTACAGTGTATCTGTGTACCTACCTCTGTGATACTGAGGCTACCACACATCCTTCACAGCATTACATGCATATGTCCATACTATTATTCGTTGGCCTGTGGGGGGTTGTTAGGGCAACGGTTACACGTGTCCTTGTTTGTGCACGCATCATGATGGTCTTTGACCAGCCTCCGTTGCTATCGTGGGATGGATGGTAGTGTTGGTGTATGTTTGGGATGTGTTTCCACTGCCGGTACATCTGTGGGGGTGTGGTTGGCACATGTTCCTCTTTGCAGGGAGCCCCATCCTGGACATTTGTGTCATGCGTCAACACTTGGCACGTGCCATATGTCCTGTGCTATTCCCACAGTCGTGTATGCCTTCCTGCATTACTACTGCGTGTTACTGGCAGTTTGTATCTGGTACGCATGGCTATTATGCTGGATAGCTTGGCCTATTCCCATGCTATGACATACCCATTCATCCAGGCATATACATGTTATTCCATCCTTTGCATTAGCCATGGGTGTTTGGCCATCCGGCAACGCTATTCTCAACGTGTGATGTCCCACCTTCACCTTCTGTGCATGTGGCACCCTGTTGGGGCATCCTGCTTGGTGGGCAGATGTTCCGCCATATGTGTTGTGTTTGACATGTCTGCATAGCTAATCATCAGTACGGTGGCTGAACATACTGCCTTGTCCAGATGTGTACAGTTATGGGCACCGTGGCATGTGCACACCTATGGGGTTTCGACAGGTCCATACCACATGCGGGATGTACACATTCTGCCGACACATTCACATGCAGCCATTTGGATATCAGTACCTGAGGTGGGATGTTGACATGTGGGGTACATATTTGCCCGCGTGGCACTGCCTAGGACAATACTTCTTACTACATTTCAGGTATACCCATTGTGTGTAGGTGTGCAGCTGCGCAAGGCTGCTAGCTGGGTTGGGTGCACGGTCGTACATGGGTGCGGGTTACGTGCTATGACTGGGCTGTTGTGTATTACATTTGCATGCATGGGTTCTGCTTCTGGATATTACGCTTAGGCATATGCCGTCCTATGTGTATGCGACGGGCACGTTGCTGGGTGTAGTACATGTTGCTATGCACATGTTTGTCTGTGTTTAGGGTATCTGATTTCCTTCTGGTTGTTATATCAACACGGCTGCCCGGCTGTGTACTCTCACTACTGCTGGTGACCATGCCCATGTGGCTACTTGTGTGTAGGTGCGGCGCGCTGACATGCTGCGGTACACCTTCACTGGGTATGCCCACTGACAGTGCATTGCGTGACGGACATGGTATTACGCGTATCCTTTGTTCCTTGGACGGGTACAATTTGGACTTCGTGGGTTAATGTTTGGTTCTCCATTTTGTGTGAACGGGTACTATGTTGCATACTCTGCGTACGTTTCATTATCCACGGACCCTGGCTGGTGCGGTTACTATTGCAGGCGGCCTGTGACAGTCAGCACTTTAGGTTGCTCATCGCCTGCCGGCTTGGCCACGCCTACGGGCGCATCCTACTTGGGCTCGCGCACGTGCCCTCTGCACGTGTCTGTGGTTGCGGCGCGCACTCATTACTATGCATGTGGCGCTGCTATGCCGATTATACACTGCACTGCCGGCGCAAGCCTTACACCGGCCTTGCGCCGAGCTTCATGAATCCCGGGGAATGTCTAGAGCTAGATGATGTTGTATTGTCTTGAAAGAGAAGTAATTACTAGGTTTAAAATGTAAATGTGTTTATTGCTTTATGACTTCCTAGAACTGCACAGTTCTGAGCAAATATCTGAGAGATATGTATTTTTCACACAGAGATGTTAAATTCTGTTAGTTTTTGTTTTATCCTGGGAACTGAAGTCAGGTGACAAAAAGTGATGTCATCTAAGCTAACCCAGTAGTAATATTTGATATTAATTTAAGAACTCTCTCAGAGAGAGACTGTCCATTTTGCATTTTGTCTTGGACCTAGCAAGAACATCCACTCATCATCATTACATCTGCACTTACCTTGCTGTAGGCAAGATTTAGGGCATAGTATTTCTTTTAGCTAGGAATATAGTAAATATTAGTTTAGATGTTTTCTGTATTTATTTGAGACTGTCCTGCAATGCTGTTTTAAAATATTTCCTGTGATTTTGAACTCTGAATTTACTATGTTGATTTACTGAGTATTGTCTTGTTATTTTATTATTTATTATTAAATATATTCAAACCTATCTTAGTGGCTGATATTTGTGAGACATATTTTGAGTGCTTGCATATGTATTTGGAGACACTGTACAGGCCACTCCTAAATAGCCTTGCAAGTCTTGGTCAGAATACCATTTGGATTAATAGTAACATTACACAGTAAGATTGGACACCCTTTCCTTTGTTAAGGGCCTTAAAAGTAGCTGATAAGGGGTTCTGGTGGCAGTGATAACTACCTTATAGTCTGGGCAGAAGGGGGACAGAGGTAGCAAACCTATGCCAACCTTATGTGTTTGTGTATAAATCAAGTCTCAATGTGTGTGTGTGTGTGTGTGTGTGTGTGTGTGTGTGTGTCAGCTACTTGGGCAGGGACACAAAGCACTGGTTTGTTGGACAGAGAGTGTGTGGAGGACTTGGTTTGGAACCCTGGCTATGGAATGAACTTTATAGCTGTGCCAGTTGGGAGTCTTATTGAGGATCTGGAGAAAGAGGGAGAAACCAGCCGCAGACTAACTGTGATCTCTGTGTGCTTTTAAGAGAAATTGCACTTTATTGTGTGTGTACTTGTCATCTTCCCAGTATGGTATGCCCTCTGCTGTTGCCAGTGGTGAGTATTGAGGCTCCTTGATTACTGGGTCAGTGCTGAGGTGTCACACCTCCCAACCTCTTAGTGCAAGAAATCTGGACACAGCCTGACAAAATGGAGGTGCAAAGCCCCAAAAATAGTGACAGATTTTGAATATTGCTCTTATAAATTTAGAAAGTTGCTAGAGTAACAAGGTTGTGTTAACATACATTTTCTGAAGGATTTAAAGTCTGAAACTCAAATGTATGTCATTATCTAGTGACTTCAGTCCTCAGATCATCCCAGTGATTTGCCAGAAAATCACAAATTTTATGAGGAATAGACCAGAAACATGAGGCAAAAATCTGGGCATTCTGTGAAAATCTGGACAGTTGAGAGGTCTGTTTTATGTTAATTCACTCCTTTAGAACACTGAATAGCCAGTGGGGATCAGTTTTTCCTGTAAGCTCATTTTCTAATGAAAGATAAATGTCTTTATTTCATTTTTATACAAAAGTAATCAGCAATCATGTGAACATAAACAGCCCAACCCCAGACACCAACACCGAGGCACACAATACCTCTTCCATATGATTGTACACTCCCACACAAACACTTTGAAGACTACCACCCATTAGTGATTTAGTGAGCCTGACATCTGCCATACTTTGTTTTTTCCATCCCAGCACCTACTTCAAGGGGGTTTATGCAGCACATGTCCATCTCTGCATCTCCTACCATCCTTCACCACCAGCTCCTTCAAATGCACAAACTTTAATTTGTCCAGTCAAGTTTACATCTGAAGTTTGGCTATTTTCTAATATACTTTTTCAAGACACTATGGTGGTGCCATACAAGTGCTTAGCCATGTTTCATATGTGGATTTGCACAGCAACCGAAAGGAACAGATTGTGGTCCACATGTTATCAGTAGTTAAAGTGAGATGGGATCTAAAATGAATGCATTCATGTATTTTGCTGATCTGTTAACCAGGTAAGCCCACTAGGAACAGCTATCCCATTTCATGAGAAACCCAGCTACACAGTCTGGCTGAGTCACATGCTCAAAATTGAAGTTTGCAAATGGACATTGAGTGAAGCAAATTTTTGATTACAAGCTGAATCATAGTTTTAATTCAGTAATATAAGTTGGCAGAAAAGGGGTGCAGATTAAAATGTGGCCAAAAATAAACTGTTAAATTATGACAGTATGATATATGTAAAACAGTTATGGCAGAGACACAAAAAGGTAAATGAAATATATAATAGTCATCAGTGGCCTGGAGACAGACCTTCCACTGGTGACTATCCTGCCCTGGGTTCAGAAGTAAATCAGATGACCTAGCTTGTTAGGATGGGAAGGTTTAAACCATCTGTAAGATTGCCTGGTTTCAAGTATCCATGCATCAAATGTCAATGCATACCATATGTATACTGACCAAAGTACCAAGGACAAAAATAGAATATGCTAGGAAAGAACCTAGGAAATGGTGTGTGGCAAGGATTCTTATCTACTGATATCCTGGCCTGTTTTCCCCAAATTCTAGAGTGAGTTCTATCAATGAAGATCTGTCTTCCTACCCTGCAAAAATGGATAGGGAATTTACTATTTTGAGGGAGGTCATGTAAGCTGAACAGATGTAGACTAGAAAAGTTGACCTTATCCTGGGCAGTCATATCCTTTAGTTCTTCAGAGAGCAAAAAACAAAAATTCATCTTCTTTGGACCTTAAAACATTCAGTATCTCTTCACTATTGTCCATGAGAGAACTACTGCCACCAAGCTTTCAGAAAAGTAGCAGAGATCTTTTCATTTAATTTCTCCAAGTCTTTTGGGTTTCAAATACCATGATGGGAATAGATCCCATTCCTAAATCAAAGTATGATTAGAGTTCATGAAATTAGTATTACTTCAGTCTTTGATGTAAGCTGAGTGCTCTTTTCAGTACCTGCATTATGCTAGAATTGCCTCCTCCTGTAATTCATATGAGGTTACATGTATTGGTACCATATCTAAGTACAACTGTAAATTCTTTTTTATATTAGACCCCGTGTTCCTCCTACTATTAGAACTGTCTGGGCAGCTGTCTTCCACATTGTCTGTATGTGTGTGTGTGTGTGTGTGTGTGTGTGTGTGTGTGTGTGTGTGTGTGTGTGCACACAAGTGTCTGTGTATGTGTGAGAGACTGTGTTTTGTTGCTTCTGTATAAGTGTGTGTGTGTGTGTGTGTGTGTGTTGTTTGCACAGACATTATTAAAAATGTACATTAGTTATATATTGAATGTAATACTTCCTCCAACAACAAATACATATTGTACACCAACTTTAAAACACTAAGCAAAAGAATTGTTTTGCATCCAAAAATAAACATTCTGTATATACTGATGATAAAACAAACACAAAACAGTTAAGAGAGAATCTATTTTCTAATCAGTACCTTCAGGGGTTGGTATTACACAAAAATAATGGACTTTCCATTAGTGATGAGTCACAACACCCCTGAGTGGTCCATTATTTCCCTTTAGCTCCCACCCTGGAGGGCATTATTGCTTGCTTATTTTCAGCGTTAATTTTTACTTAAAAACATGATGTAATCTTGTGTATAACTCAATGCTGTATGCATACATAGGATTCCTTTATTTTATTTTATTATTTTATTTAACATTTATTTACTGGGAAAGTCCGAATGGGACAGAGCCCATTTTCAGCTGAGGCCTGGGGAGAAACGCTCCAGACGCATATTTTTGGAATCTAAGAGGAAAGAGTACCCATAGAAAATCCATGCAAATGCTGGGAAGACATGCAGACTCCACACAAAAGGCACTCCAGTCGAGAACTGAGCCAGAGAACCTCTTGTTGTGGGGCGATAACGTTAACCACTACACCACAAATAAAAATCATATAAGCAAACACCCATACACAAGCTACAACATGCAGCACAATAGTATTAGCAAAGATAAACTACAGTGGCAATTTTCTATGCACATTAATGTTTTCCATAGTGGGCTTTATAGCAAAATAATTGGACTGTAGAAGTTCTGGGGATAGGGAAGGCATTCTGCCAGCAGATTTGGCCTTACAACACCCTCTTGGTGGCCTGTTATTTCCTATAGTGCTCACCCATTAGGTACTGTTGCTTATGTACAGTGACTAATTATTCATTAATTCACAGGAAGTTACTCTATGTGCAATGAATGGGATGCAGTGAATTGCGTCAGTACATCAGTGTTAATTTAGCCTCTATTTTCTAAAATTGCTTCCCATTTACACTGAAGGAAAAAAATGGAATGAGTTTTTTGCTCACGATAGCCTGAAGGAGATGAACTCCAGAAATACTGTCTGAACATATTCTTATGTAAGTTATACTGCTTAACTCATTAACACCTTGTGCTGTGAAAATCACACCTCTAGCTGCCTACATACATCCTTGTATTCCAGAGCATTTTCTGAAAACTCAAATTAAAAAGCATAATATAAACCAATGTAAATACTGTGTGAACAATTAAAGCTGTTAAAACTGTACAAATATCTCTACTATTAGTAAGAAGTAGTCCTTACAGTGATAATAATTAGTGCATTCATAGTCTTTCCATGAAAACTATAGCATAGTATAATGCACACAGGCTCTGAATTATATCTTTTTGCAAAACCTCCACAAATTGTCTTGTCTTTAAAACTAAACAGCTTAGACATGCAGTGTTAGAACACTTTTGCTAACCAGACATGGGGACGGAGTGTGAGAGGGGCACTTACTGATCTAAAAAGGGCAACACACACACACATACACTTTGTCTCATAAAGGAACGAATAATATTAAATTATACACAGACATGCACACACTTACCTTCTTTCTTCCTTGTGAAAGCAAAATGAGCAGCCATTCCAGTGTCCCATTGCTTGGCTATTTCTCCATTTCTCCCCAGTTGCCATAAACACCATTCAAAACTCAGAGTGTGCACTGTGCAGACTGTTTTCTGCTTTACTTCTACAATGATTACAGATATTTGAATTTAAAACTTGTATTTAAAATGTTATAGCACAAACACTGATAGACATTTGCTAAACAGTCTCACAATGAAAACAGACTTAGCATTAAAACGTCTCTGCATTTGAAACTCCCATTCACTGAAACAGCACTGAAACCTGCATTCAAAGAAAATGTATCTGGTCAGTTGCAGATTTTGTTTACCTTTGGGCTGTTTTCAAATAACAGGCCCCTTGCACACATTTGTAGCACCATGCAAAAGTTATTTGAATCACATTCCTGATTGTATTAAATTATAATATATAATTAAATTGTATCCCTTGTATGACACAGCACCACTTGTTGGACCATGTTTTAATTTTATGGTTTTGAACATTTTTCCAGTAAGCAATGAAACAAAACTTATGAACCAATATAACACTGCCCAATTCAGAACATTTCAACCATAAAAGGCCACTCAAACTTCTATCATTAGAATCCACCAATATCGGTCAATATGCACAATCTCTGCAGAAGTAAAAGTCATCTGAATAATTCCACATTAAAGAGATCTGTAACAAAAAGGTTGCTGCTAGCAAACAAGTTTATATTTCAATGTTCCATACACAAATTCAGTGCATGCTGCCCTTGAAGACTTGCCTGTGTTACATTAAAAAAGGGAACAAATGAGCGAATGGGGCTTGTCAGACAGGGAAGAATGTGTCACAGAGCTCTGGCCAAGCCTGAAGATGCCCGACACTCACTTTTAGAAGGAACAAATTAGCTGATGGAGCACACAAAGGGGATCTATTAGGGAAGTCTCATAGTGGACCATAAAAAATAGCAAAAGACATGACACATATAATGTCAAGGTCTGCATTTTACAAAATAGTGGTGGGAAGCATTACTTAATTTGATGTTAAATATGCCAAATTTAATGTGTTAGTGTTTAAGACCTGCAGAAATCAAAACACTAATATTGAGAGAAATAGAAAAACAAAAAATGAACAAATTTAATACAAGCCCTTCAATCATATAATTCAGTATTACTGAAGTGCATAAGGTATAGTCAATATTGATATGTGTTCTTTAATGCCATCAACCAAACAAGATATACAAAATGTAAACAAATATTTCTATGAACATGGATCCAAAATACAATTAAGAATAATCAATGCTGAGATATGGGGTGCAGTATTTATCTACCTGTGTTTTAATTAGAAAAGTTGGGAGTCACCATAATAGCCTAAAGTCAAAAGATGTATGCCCTTATTGTTAATTATTACTTAAATAGCTAATTGAGCATAGTCAGAATGCTACCTCTCACATGTACGTAAGTATTTAATTTGTGGAGAAAAGGCTACACGCACACACGAGTATATACATATATTTTGTACCAACCTGATAACACCCCTATTCTTTCACAGCTTTTACCCCGTTATAACAATCTTACCTCTTACCTTCCTCTTTCTAAACTCTTGACCAAACCCAAACAAAGCTCACAACTTAGCTGGTGACTCACTATTCACTAATACCACAGGGGATATAACACTAATCACATCCCTACCCCTCTTCAAACAACAAATTTCCCTTTAAGTCACTCTATGTTCTGACCTATTTCTCTTAACTCTCCCATATCCTCTTGTTTGTCTTTCTTTTCTCTCATCTCTTGACAAACTGTCCTATCTCTAGTCAGGACTTTTAATGATGAATTTTATCACCAAGTTTATTATTATCAATTTGTATTTGAAAGTATGTCTCACTGTTAAAATAAATAAAATAAAATAAATATATATATATATATATATATATATATATATATATATATATATATATATATATATTGAGTATATAAATTAGTGAATCAATGAATAAACAAATGCTGTAATATAACACTGTCAGAGAGAGACACTGCTTAACTCAGAGAAAAGTATCCATTAACTGTTTGGAAAAAAATGTAGGGAAGTGGTAATGCAGAATTTTAGAGCCAGCTCTTACATGTGCTTTTAAAACACACTGCAACCTAGTACTATATAAGCAAGAAAAGTGTTTTTTTTTTATTTTGACACAGCAAAGCTAGTTTTGTTCAACTATTCTAAGTTAATGACTTCATCATAAATATTATATATTCTACGTTTTGTTATTATATTTGTGTTTTGTCTTGTAAACTTGTTTTCTGCAAAATCCAGTTTAAATCCTTTGATACTCTGTACAGATAGATTATGAGTCAAACTGTAATAAATTAAGTTTAAAGAGTGACACCAAACTAAAGAACTGCTATGGTCTTAATCGACAAAATAAAAAGGAGAAATAAGGTAAACTGCATGCTTGCTGACCTACATACTAAAGTATTGAATTGTATAGTGCATTATAAAACCTTCTTGTGAACATTTTGGAATACAATTCATACTTGGCCCTTGGAACAGATCCAAACCAGTCAGGAAGGAACCATGCTTGCCTTATGTTAACAGAATAGTACAGTCAGACACTACAGGAGCAGAATACTAAAGCCTCATATTGTACCTTATAAGAATTTCATACTCTTAGCAAAGGCAAAAATGTATATTTTAAAATTAGGACTCAACTGTTATAACCCATTAGAATATGCATTACATATAAGAATGCGTTGAATAAAGCCATACAACAAAAAAATTCTGCTAAATGTCCACAGCGATTAGTCATCTAATAAGCATGAGTCATTTTAAACTGCAAAAGATAATGAATTAACCAGTACTCTTCCAGTCTGTTCTTTGGGAATAAGCCCAGAGGAGAGACTCTGTAACTTGCAATAAGCAGAGAAACCACATGATCCATTGTTCAACCTTCCTGTACCTCTTTGTCCAATACTGCTTCAGCAATCACCTACTTGCTTCTAACGAATTACAGATCAATACATACACATTCATAACCCCCTACCAGTGACTGAATAGTAAACATCTTAGATAAACCTGTTAGTGTGTCCACTGCTACCTTCCTATCAAGGTAATATTGCAAGCATACCCATAACAAATGTACCTTAATAGGAGAGTGTGTCAGCTGGCTTACCAGCCACTTACACAAAAGAGAAATGGGTCACTTGACACTCAGAAGCTACCCTTGTCCCTCCCACCTGCATCACCTTTATATCTCTCCTATATCATGGGTAAGCCCGCACCAGCCTGACTACCTAATTTATGTCAACAGTTAACTTCATTGTATGAGCCACCATAAAGTGAACAAATATGTACAAACCTACATAACTGCAAAGAACATCTGCCTTCATGAAAGGCCAAGCAAGCCTTAGCTCTCACCAGACATTCTTCCCACACTACTTTAGGCACACACACCCACCCCACTGACCATACCAAAGCCATGCATTAACCTATCTCAGTCTCTGACTTTCCTTTACATTAAGAAGAAAGCCAACAAAGGAAGTGCTTAACTGAGCTCTTTGTTAATGATTACTGATATCAAGTAGACAAAGATCAATACCATAAACTTGCTATAAACCTAACCAGATGCTTCTTCCCTATGGCAGTTAAAGATACTTTTAAACCTTTTGAATCCAGAGCTTTGGCTTCTACAATGCTCTGTTCTCCATCTACATCTAACCATTTAAGACCATCCACTTAAAAACCCCCAGTCATACCTTCTACTCACTGACAGAGAGATATATGGTGTGTTAAACCCACCTTGCCCCCCCCAACTAATACTAGAACTAGGGACCTAAATCTTAACCAAGGGATAAATGAAACATAGAGTAATAACTTGTTTATAGCCCACTGCCTCCCATACCTCAAGAATAAATTTTATCTGTATGTTAGGCAATGTGATGCCTTATATTCCTTTAGACACAAACTAGGTGACTGAAAGGGTAACCACAAATGTACTCCAGAACTGACTGATATGGCTCATCTGGATAAAGGCCATGTAGCCTGAGGAAGGGTACTGTGAACTGGGAATGGTCATGGGGCTCCACGGCCTCAGATCATCTATGAATATATGGATCCAGTTGTGTGTTGCTGAGTTAATGGCCCAGTGTGGTGTATCTGTTACTTTTAACACGTTTCTTCTATTTCTCAGCTGCACCCTATCTATGATAACCCTCAGACAGGTGTTTGAGTAAGAAATATTCCCACCTAAGTGACTTTTCATTTCTGATATGCTTTCTAAATCACTGATCTTACAGCAGCCAATCTTGCCCTCAATACACCTTCAAAGAGCATTTAATTGTCCTACCTCTTACTGTGGCCAAATGCATATCCTGGAAAGCAAACCATGACAATCCTACAAACACTAGCAAAACTAAGCAGTTTACAGATATTATAATATTTACATCTTCCCAGTGTCAGAATTTAGACTCCAGATAATAGCAACTTGTGTAATAATCCAACAAGGCCTGTAATCAGAAAACTGCCACTCATCTGTCTTGCCACATAATGAATGAAGCAAGAAGAGCTGTAACGGCACAATGCATGTTTTACCCAAACTGGTATGAAATAGACTTGCCTGGACAGTGACTCCAGTTTTACTCACCCAGGACCCAGTCCTCCTCTTCATGTCATGGAATGGCCCCTTCTAAAACCTGATAAAAACCTAACCCCTCTCTATTCACTTAGCCTTTGAAAAACAAATTCTGCACAGCACTAAAAGGTACAATCATGAAACTTCTATTGTGATTACTTGAAAACAACATATCTTAGGAAGATCTCCAAAAAAAACAAAATGAATCTTTTAACAGATATAAGCATTATAACAAGCATTCAGTTGGTATATGTTCCAAGGTCATATTACGTAATAAAACAGCTGTAATGTCCATTCATTGGAACAGAAAATTCATCATGCCAACATTTTTACTCTGCTAAAACAGTTTGACACTGCTCTGGCTTGTACTCATTGTAGCTTTATAATCCTATTTAAAAAGCAGCAGAATAGCAACACGGTATTACATTTCACAGTTTAAAATGAAATAATCATATTTGGTCCAAACTGCTGAGTTTTTTTTTTATTATCACACATAGCCTGCAATCCATCCAGTTCAATAATGCATGAAATAAGGAGCCCACAAACTGGTTATGCAATGTCCCACTATGAAATTTCAACTTACAAGTTAGCAAGAAAACACAATGCTGACTACAGATGCCCAAAATTCCAAAAGGGCAAAATCTCTGCATCTCTCATATGTGTGTGCTGTGGGGGTGAAGCCTCCCACATTCCCAACATTATATACACCTACTCCACAATTGCACAAAAATGAAAATTAGAAAATTTTACCAAAACAAAGGAATAATTGTCAGTGTACACTTAAAAACTTTACCCATGATGATTTCCTATGTATAATTAATTTTACAGACTAAAGTTTCTCATGTATTGCTTCCTCACACAAATCAGTCATCTCTCACTTTTTTTCTTAATCATAAAATAAATGTTCCCCATCACATTTAAGATTAAATTTGAAAATGTAGCACTAAAATTACATTTAACTGAATTACCAAAATGAAAACTCTAAAAGAACAGATTACAATTCACAGTTCAGGTTTTTAAAATGTCACATACATGTTCGGTTTCTCAAAAATATATAGTTTAACATGTTAAAAAAAGCATTCCAAAATTATAGTTAGTCAAATGCAAAATGGTTAATCTTAACTTCTTGTTTACGATGATCAATGACATATAAAGAACAACTCCTGAATGTTTAGACTACATTGGCGTTTTGTGATTGTTAAGCAAGTAATGTTTCATCTTGAGCATTGCTGTTGAAACTGCTTTAATTACCTATAAACAACATGTACCAATAATTGTAGTTAACTCTAGACTGGTATTGATTATCCCCAGTTTTGCAAATGACTTTGCACAATACAAAATATTTTTGAAGTGGTATAATACAACTAGCCTCCAGTACCTTTGAAAAAAGGCTCCATATTTTTGTTTTATGCTGATTTACAACTTGAGAATGGTAATTACTTTAGTTGACTACTTAGAAAGGTCTGCTATACATATTGAAGGATAGTACAAATGTAGTGCTGAAAAAAGGGAATAAGGGTTTTCAGCAGTACTCTATTAACTGAAGACACTCCGTTTAAAACTCATTTGCTTTGCAATCCTTTGGGCAAACATTAAACGTATTTATATCTGTACACCCACCCAACCACCTACCTCTTACTTGTCCTGTCCCCTGCATAGTCCCAGATAAACATCTTCACCAATTCAAATTACGCATGCGGAAGACAAAATTGTACGTTTGCAAGCACCTGTTGTGTCTGTGCGACAGGACACAAAGGGCATTCTTAAAGAAGACTGCCCTTAAAAAAAAAAAAAAAAAACTTATTTTTTTTTAAAGTTAAAAGGAAACGTGCACCATTACCAATTTCATTTTGTCTGGACAATACAAGATGGTCTCTGTTTTCTAGACAGTGTCTCTTAATTGCGGACAGTCCAGAAGAATAATCGTCAACCTGCAGCTGTAAAAGTGGGAGGGAGCCCTTGGGAGGGTGCCCATCCCGTGCCCATCCCCCCTCGTTCTATGGTTCCGGCGCCTATGTTAAGCTTTCACATGGCAGCAACATATTCAGCTCTGAGTGCATAGTTATTGGGATAGTAACAGAATTATGAAAACAAAGGTTTAATTGTATCATTAGCAATTATTATATTAATGTAGTTTATTGTAGATAATTGTTTAGTTGATACTACTGTTAAAATAAATAACACTGAATATCTCTCAAGATCTCCAACCTGCAGTGCAGATATCAGCAGTTTTCTTAAACATCTAAAGGTTTCACCTGATGCCATGCAATAGTCTGAAAGCCACTTGGTTTTTGAAGTAATAAGTATGTATAGAAGTATAATTTATTTCATAATTACTAATAAACAACTAGCAGTATTTCTGGTATAATGTGATAAAAGGAGACATTGACAATGAATTTTCCTGAAACCTACTATGGCATTTTACACCATACCCCTCACTGACATGCAGGCCTCGCAGTTAGGAAAATATGAACATAAATACTATGCCATAAGGTACTATGTGTATTAACTGGAGGTATAAAAGGTTGTGTAGGCTTGAATGAGTTAAGGACTGATATGTTAGATGAGCTGAACTGCAAGGACTTCAGCACATAGTTCGACTGAGCAAATACAGTGAAGTTCAGGGAAAACTAGCATTGTATAACGTATTTCTACAAACATGATTAACTGCCCAAAGAAGATCATCTCTTTAAAGCTGGACTGGATAGAAAGAAGGAATGACTTGCAAAGGATTGCAAAATGTATGACACTATGTCTCAGAGATAATAACAACAAGCTGGAGAGGTTTGTAGCTAGCAAGATCATTTGTATTGAGGATAAAGTTTCAATATACTGCACTACTGACTTACCAATAAAAGAGAAGTATCCCACTATCCCATGAAACCAATGTGAATACTGCAAGTGAAGGCAACATATGAATGGTTTTCTAGGTCCAGAAACAGAACACAGGACCTAGGCAGAACATAGGAACATGAAGCAACATAGAAGTGAGTTTGTATGTCCAAGACACAGATTGCAGTTTATGGCACATAGCTTTTCACTAGTTTATTACTCTTTGTCAAAGCACTGCAACAGAAGTGGTGTTGCACATCAGACAGACATTGTAAAAGTTTTGAAGTACTAATATTCAAGAAATTAGATCTTAGTGTGTTGGGGAAGGTATAAATAAATAAATATACCTCAACAAGCTTCGTGTCCTAGTCCATGGAAAAAGTAATTTGATTTTGTTAGTAAGATGGGGTACTTATATTATTTAGAGATTTTAAACAACCAGGCTGTTTGGAAATAATTCACATAATCTCATTTTATCCCCATTTTAGTACTGGCTCGTGTTCTCAGGGGTTCGTCTACATTTTTAAAGACTGCAGTACTGTGTTATATTTTTCTGATAGGTAGCTCTTTGGTCTAGTGTTAGATCCATAAAATAGACAGTGTAATCCTTCACTCTCTCTAGACCCTGTGTGTGTGTGTATGTGTGTCTGTGATGTAGAATCTATAACATTTCTGAAGACTTAACTGAGCTGTCTACCTTCTGAGTACTCCCCAATGGATTTGGTTGTGATTTTGAATCATTATCTTCTTTCGGCTGTTCCCATTAGGGGTCGCCACAGCAGATCATCTGTTTCCATTTCTTCCTGTTCTCTGCATCTTGTTCTGTCACACCAACCACCTGCATGTCCTCTCTCACCATATCCATAAACCTTATCTTAGGCCTTCCTCTTTTCCTGTTACCTGGTGTCTTCATCTTTAGCATCTTTTCCCAATATACTCAGCATCCCTCCTCAGCACATGTCCAAACCAATGTAATCTTGCCTCTCTGGCTTTGTCTCCAACCCTTCCAACCTGGGCTGACCCTCTAATATACTTATTCCTAATCCTGTCCACCCTCGTCACACCCAGTGCAAATCTTAACATCTTTAACTTTGCCACATCCAGCTCAAACTCCTGCCTTTTTGTCAATGCCACTGTCTCCAACCCATATAACATAGCTGGTCTCACTGCCCTCTTGTAGACCTTCCCTTTCACTCTTACTGGTACTCATCTGTCACAAATCACTCCTGACACTCTTCTACACCCACTCCATCCTGCCTGTACTCTCTTCTTCACCTCTCTTCCACACTCGCCATTACTCTGAACTATTGATCCCAAGTATTTAAATTTATCCACTTTCACCACCACTACTCCTTGCATCCTCACCATTCCTCTATCCTCCCTCTCATTCACACACATATATTTGTCTTAGTCCTGCTGACCTTCATTCCTCTTCTCTCTAGAGCATAGCTCCATCTCTCCAGGGTCTCCTCCACCTGTTCCCTACTCTCACTACAGATCACAATGTCATCTGCAAACATTATAGTCTACGGGGACTCCTGTCTGATCTCGTCTGTCAACCTGTCCATCACCATTGCAAATAAGAAATGGCTCAGAGCTGATCCTTGATGTAACCCCACCCCCACCTTAAACGCATCCGTCACTCCCACTGCAGACCTCAGCGCTGTCACACTACCCTTGTACATATCCTGTACCACTCTTACATACTTCTCTGACACTCCCGACTTCCTCATACAATACCACAACTTCTCTCAAGGCACCCTGTCATATGCTTTCTCTAAGTCTACAAAACACAATGCAACTCCTTCTGAACTTCTCTGTACTTCTGCATCACCACTCTCAGAGCAAACATCGCAT
This sequence comes from Protopterus annectens, assembly GCF_019279795.1. Lineage (NCBI taxonomy): Eukaryota > Metazoa > Chordata > Ceratodontiformes > Protopteridae > Protopterus > Protopterus annectens. The sequence continues at coordinate 1,560,966,454 of NC_056741.1, forward strand.
CTGTAGTGCTCTTTCCCGGCATGAAACCATACTGCTGACCACTAATCATCACATCCCTTCTTAACCTAGCTTCCACTACTCTTTCCCATAACTTCATGCTGTGACTGATCAATTTAATCCCTCTGTAGTTACTACAGCAATGCACATCACCCTTACTCTTAAAAATTGGTACCAAAACACTTTTTCTCCATTCCTAAGGCATCCTCTCACTTTTCAAGATTTCATTAAACAATCTGGTTAAAAACTCCACTGCCATTTTACCTAAACACCTCCATGCTTCCACAGGTATGTCGTCTGGACCAACGGCCTTTTCATTCTTCATCGTCTTCATAGCTATCCTTACTTCCTCCTTGCTAATCCACTGCACTTAATGATTCACTATCCCCACATCATCCAACCTTCTCTCCCTCTCATTCTCTTCATTCATCAACCCCTCAAAGTACTCTTTCCATCTCGTCAACACACTCTCCTTGCTTGTGAGTATGTTTCCTTCATTATCCTTTATCATCTTTACCTGCTGCACATCTTTAATAGCTGGGTCCCTCTGTCTAGCCAATCGGTACAGGTCCTTTTCTCCCTCCTTAGTGTCCAACCTTTCATACAACTCTACATATGCCTTATCCTTAGCCTTCACCACCTCTCTCTTTGCCATGCACCGCATCTCCTTATACTCCTGTCTACTTTCTTCATCTCTCTGACAATCCCACTTCTTCTTTGCCAACCTCTTTCTCTGTATACTCTCCTGTACTTCCTCATTCCACCACCATGTCTCCTTGCCGTCCTTCCTCTGTCCAGATGTCATACCAAGCACCTTTCTAGCCATCTCCCTTACTAGCTCTGCTGTAGTTACCCAGCTATTTGGTAACTCTTCACTGCCACCCAGTGCCTGTCTTAACTCATCCCTGAACTCCACCTCACAATTACCCTTTTTCAATTTCCGCCATTTGATCCTTGGTGCTGCCCTCACACTCCTCCTCCTCTTCTTGATCACCAACGTCATCCTAAAAACCACCATCCTATGCTGCCTAACTACACTTTCCCCAGTCACCACTTTACAGTCTCCAATCTCCTTCAATCTGGCCCTCCTACATAAGATATAATCCACCTCTGTGCATCTTCATCCACTCTTGTATGTCACTCTATGCTCCTCCCTCTTGTTAAAATACATATTCTATGTCTGAATCCAGACCAGTAACGAGTGGTATGCCTCAGGGCTCTCTCCTGGGGCCCCTCCTGTTTGGCATATACTTCTCAGAAGTACAGGCAAGCACGGAAGGGCTGTGGCTGACTAAGTTTGCAGATGACTGCAAACTGGGTGCTATAATAGAGTCTCCGGCCGACATGGAGATCCTCCAGAAGGGCCTAAATGAGACTGATGCATGGTGTCGAAACCATGGTCTCAAGCTAAATGCAAAAAAATGCGTAGTAATCCCCTTTGGAAAAAACAGAGTAACCGCAAACTACAACATAGGAGGTAATAACCTGAAATCTGAAGAAGAAATAAGGGATCTAGGGACCCAAGTAGATAGTCAGCTTTCCTTTGATAACCATGTTGCCAAAGTGGTTAGAAAATCCTTCTATGTGACCCATCTAATCACGAAAGGGTTCGCATCAAGATGTAATGGTGCCCCTCTACTCTTCCCTCATCAGACCCATTATTGAGTACAATGCACCAATTGGAATGTACCTGGCCAGACATCTCCAGCAGCTGGAGAGACCACAAAGGTACCTAACCAAGAGGATTACTGGCCTCAAACAGTTGCCCTATGCAGCACGATTGAAAAAGCTAAGACTGTTCTCTGTTGCATACCGCTTTCTCAGAGGCAATCTCTGTCTAACGTACAGAGCCATGTCCAACCCAGAATTGTTGAACATGCTCCATCTTAGCAAAACCAAATCTACTCGAGCTACATGCTCTAGGGATATAAACCTCAACACAACAATGAATAGAACATGCTGGAGGGATAGATTCCCTTCGCAGAGACTTCCCTTACTATGGAACAGGGTCCCGATCAACATAAGACAGAGCCCCTCACTATCACTCTTCAAGAGTAACCTTGATGAGTGGATGGGTAACAGAAAGTTCACACCGGGGATCACACCAACAGCACTACTAGATAGGGGCCAAGGGTACTAGCTGCTAATACAAGGGTCTAGGGAACTACTAAAGGGGTGGTGAATACCACACAACGTGGCTGGGCTAATATATGCCTTCGGGCAGATAGCCCAGTACTAACCTATGAACCTATATTCACCACAGCCATGTCCATCCTTTTCGGAAAATCCACTACCATCTGACCTTCTGCATTCCTTTGTTTAACGCCATACCTACCCATCACTTCCTCATCCCCTCTGTTCCCTTCACCAACATGCCCACTGAAATCTGCTCCAATCACCACTCTCTCACCCTTGGGTACAGTCATCACCACTTCATCCAACTCACTCCAAAATTTTTCTCTCTCATTCATCGCACACCCAACTTGTGGAGCATATGCACTAACAACAGTCATCATTACACCATCAATTTACAGCTTCATAAACATCACTCTATCTGACACTCTTTTCACCTCCAAAACACTCTTAGCATACTGTTCCTTCAGGATAACTCCTACGCCATTTCTCCTCCCATCCACACCATGATAAAACAATTTGAACCCCCCTCCGATACACCTAGCCTTACTACCCTTCCATCTGGTCTCCTGCACACACAATATACCAACCTTCCTTCTGTCCATCATATCAGCTAGCTCTCTCCCTAAACCAGTAATACTGCCAACATTCAAAGTTCTGACCCTTACTACCACAGTCCTAGCCTTTCTCCTCTCTTCCTGCCTTCGGCCATGCCTTCCACCTCTTCTCCTCCTTCGGCCAACAGTAGCCCAATTTCCAATAGCACCCTGTTGGCTAACAGTACTGGTGGTGGTCATTGTTAACCCAAGCCTCGACCGATCCAGTATGGAAATATTTACTGGTGTCCGCATGAATTATTTGGTGAAGTTTTACACCGGATGCCCTTCCTGATGCAAACCTCCCCATTTATCCGGGCTTGGGACCGGCACATAGAAATGCACTGGCTTGTGCATCCCCATTGGTTGTGATTTTGAATAATTGTATTAATAATTCTGTCTGGTTTTGAGGCCACCTGTTGACAGAGGCAGAGTATTCATCTGTGCTGCCAGTGACTCTTGTTCTGAAGCAGGTGTGAACCACTGGTAGAGCTGCCAATGGATAGAATGAAGTGGACAATCAGTAATCCTATACCGGAGGAAAGGTTAGAGAGATACTGATGACTGTGTGACCATGGATCATCCTCTCAAGGCTAGGGGAATGGTGACGATGTCTTGATGTCATTGCACTAGCTACTGACCTGCCCACCACCTTCATGAAGGCTCCTGGAGCCACTAACACAAATCCCCATTAGATAGGTTCATTGGGAAGTATTAAGCTAGTTACCCTTGCAGGTCATTTTAAACTTAGCCAGTTTCCCTTTTTGTGCTCAAAATAACCTATCCCATTTGGTTATAACTTGGCCATACCCACTCCATGGTTGATAATTATATATTATTCCTAATGAGAATAAGTAGGATCATACCATAGATAAACTTGAGGGGACCCCTGCATGGAATAAAGCATTTAGAAGCCGTTTCTGTCCATTAGTAGTGTCCTGTCATAAATTTTCTGTTGCCCATTCATAGATCCAAGCTGCGCTTGAACATGGCCAGGGATGAACTTTGTTTTATGTGGATCAGGAGTCTGTTTGAGAGCAGCAGTTTCCTCTGTGCAATATATATGTCCCTCCAAACTGTGCTGTTGATGTTGCAGAAGAGGTTTACATTCCCACACCAAGTATTTCTGATACCATTTGACTTGCTGATTTGCAGTAAATCCATCCAGTATTGGATCAAAGGATGTCTTGTATGCCTGACACAGGTCCCCTCTTAGCAGTCTGTAGGATACAGAGCAAAGTAACAGAGCTATGAGTGAGGCATTTTATTCAATGACTGGCCTAATGAGGGCTGAGTAAAGGGAGACAATGACATCCCTAGATCCAAACACAATCCCTTTTTATATGCTATGCAATATATAAGAACTTTCTTACAACAATGGACTCATGTTGGTCAAATGTTAGGTTACTGTCCATGAGATCCCAAATCCTGAACAACTGGGTCAAGTCTTGGAGCATATTGCCAATGTGGTAGCTCCCTGAGGTAGATGATTTCACAGAAGATACAGTAATACATTTTTTATATGTATTTTCAGTCCATACTTTTGGTACCAGTTATTTACTTTGGACAAACCTTCCTGCTGGATGGTTTAAGGATTCAATGACTGCTTCCTAGCCTGCAGTCATATGCAAACTGTCAGTCAGAGCCCTTTGGCATTGGCTTTTTACTTCAGAAAAGCAGATGCCAAACAGGAGAGGTCTTAGCACAGAACCCTGTGGGATTCCACTGGTGACTGGTCGCGTTGTGGAGGTAACTTCTCCTATTTTTATTTCCTGCATCCTATTTGTGAGCCATTTAGCAATCCAGCAGATGACATAGGGATTTATTCCCTACTATGTCTGACTGGGCTATTGTGTCAAAAGCTTTGGCTAGGTTGAGGTTTGTGGTATGTACTGTTTTGCCTTCATCAATTGTTTTGCTCACCTTTTCAAGGAAGTACACAAGGTTGAGTAAGCATGCCTGCCCTTAAATCCAAACTAAAAGGTCCATTGTTTGGAGGTTCACCTGTAAGGAGGCTGACATTGAACAGTGTTGCTAGGGTTATGGCTAAACTGTGCTTCATGCTATTTGAGATGCATCCAGATGCATTCAGATGTATTGTCAAGACCGATCAATGCAGTATTTTTTGCTTATGATAGTACTGTTAGTACTTGGTTTTGTACAGCTGAAAGTGAGCCAGTTTCAGGTATATTTTAAGGGACAGATGAAGTTAGAGCTAAATTTATTGGGCCGGTAGGTTCACTATATCTTCAGCTTTAGTGTAGGTAACATTGTTCACAACCAGTTTAGTGCATTGCTCTATTGGGATTCTGAGATTATGAACATGACTAAAAAATCCCTTGTGATTGCCTTTGGCTTGGGTAGCTAATTTAGCCTCAAACTTGTCTTTGGTGGATTTTATTAAACTCCTGAGCTTGTTTCTTTCAGTGACAAGGACTGTAATATTCTTTGAATTGCTCTTCTTACATTTGATAGAATTCTTTTCCTTTTATTATGAAGCTTGATGATGATATGATTCCCCTATGTGGGTTTAATTCTGGGGTTTGCACTGCACTTGTTCTTATAGGGTACAGCTGCATCTATACAGATCTTTACATATTGGTATAGTGTGGTGGTGTACGTTTCTGCGTATGCATTCCCGTTAACTGAGTTTGGCGAGAATTTGAAGCTTGTCAATGTATGCCTTAGGAATAGCTAGTTTGTCTTAAAGAAATTTCTTAAGGTACTTTGGATGGAAGGGGTAGCTGTGTTCAATTTTATTTTGAAGAAGAATGCTTTATGATCAGACCTAGCAAGTTATGATGAAGATACGCAAGGGATGGTGTAAGATGCTCCCATATTAAAGACATGATCCAAGATGTTATTACCCCTAGTGGGTACTCTGACTAATTATTCCAGGGCATTTGTATTGAGAATGTCCAGGAATCCTTGTGCTTGTGCTCTAATGGTGGTGTAGATTTCCCAGTATGTAGCTGGATAGTTAGATCACCTAGAAAAATGGTATTGGGTTTAATATTGAGTGATTTTAGTTCTTGTAGGTAGGCATTGTGCCTTCCTTGCCTCATAGACTGAGTTTTATAGCTCGTTAATATATGGTATGGGGGTCTTTCTAATGGATATTCATACATGAAGAAGCTCTAGTGCAGCATGCTGTTTTACCAGCCTTGATGTGAGTCCCTTCTGGATGCAGATTGCGATACTGTCCACATTTTTCCCCTCCTTTGCAGTACCTGGTCTAAACCCCCTCAATCCCAGGGAAAATGATGAAGCTGTAGTTTAATGTCCTCTTCCTGTGGAGTTAGGGGGACCCTTCCAGTGAAGGGACATGTCTAGGGCTCCAGGAAGAGAGTAATTGGGGGGATCTCTTATTGGGTTTCAGTGCATGCTGGAGTGAATAGACAGAAGCTGTGTGGGAACAGGGTAAAACAAATAAGCCTGCATTTTCCCCTCCATTACTATCTTCTCACAAAATAAAAAAATGTTCCTAATTATTTTTATACCACTCACTCATTTACGTTACTTATTATTAATGGTAAATTAAGATTCTCTGTCTCCGCTAATATATTTTTAAAGTACTCTATCATTTAATTTGATTAATGATATGTTTACTATTCTTTATGGCTCTTTTTGCATGATCATTAAAACTAAAGTAGGCCTGTGCTCAGAGAGAGCCACTACCAGGCTTACCTGAGGGAATTTTGTAGGTATATAGGTATTAAATGAGGTTTGTGGCATGAGGCTATACTAGGCAGAGTCTTATCTTAACTGAACAATATTTGTTAGTGGTCATTTGGTGATAGGTCAGTGTATTTTGGGTGGATTAAAATATGTATCTTCATGCAATGCATTATCCTGTAAAAACATTCAGACCTAGTTAGCTGAGCACTTATGTGCATAAACACTCTATCAGATACCTTAATAAATGTAATGCAGCGGTTTGTGTAGAACTCCAAACAAGGGGAAATTTAAACTACAGCAATCATATAGTTCAGTTCTGCCAGCAGTGTTGACAAAATCATTTTTATAAAATTTACTATATGTGCAAGTTTTGTGAAATGTTGGAGTCTGGTATAATGTTTAAAGTGTATGCCTCATAGATACAAGGTACAGGGATTCATTTATACTTTTGAGGGAAACTGGCTTAGCATAAAATGACCTGTAAGCGTAGCTACCCTAGTACTTAGCTATGACTGTATAGTCACAGTTGTAATCCTCATCATTTATCACCTATTTCCTATTTCTACATCAGTCTTCTCTCATGCAGTCAATCCATCTCTTGTCTAGACATCCTCACCTCACCCTGCCTTCTTCCTGTTTTCCCATATGTTCTTTACCAAATTGTCTTTTGCTTTCCTGCACACGTGGCCAAACCTTTGTAAATTGTTCTCCTTAACCTTCTCTGCAAATGCAGCACTTTAGCTTTTGCTCTAATTTCCTTATTTCTTCATCTGTCCCAGAGTATGCAGTCTACTGCCCATCTGAGGCACTTCATCTCCATGACCTCAGGCTTACTCATTTGTTCTGCCTTCACTCCCCAGTTTCTGTGCCATACAGAAGCACTTGTCTCACCACTGTATTTTATAAATTACTTTTTAACTTTGTTGATATTCTTCTGTCAAATGCTGTTGCTGACATTTTGTGCCAGTTGGCTGCAGCACCTTTGATTTCTAGCTTTGATGTCCTCATTTAGGCTTTGCTTCTCATTACCCACACTTTCCAGACACTTGATGTTGTTAATTTGTTCCACTACTTTCCTTTCTATCTCACTTTTCAGCTTATTTTGATTTCCCCAGCTGTTGCCATGAACACTGTCTTATCTTTACTGTGTCAAACCACGTGCCTTCAGTTTTTTATTGTAGCTCCACATCACTTGCTGAAGCTTTTCTTCAGGGTCTGCTTAGAGTGCAACATCTTCTGCATACAAAAACACTGTACATCTGCCATAGAGGTATGAGGAGTTTCTGTGCAATTTGGTCTTGTGACCAACACTTCACCAATACCCACCCTCAGTCTCTGCCCCATTTCTCAAGGAGGGTTAGGCATTAGACCAGTTAATTTATGGATACATTTGGGGATAGGCCAGTTAGTCCATGTATAAGTTTGGGGAGAATCATCTAGTCACCCAAACTGTGTGAGAATGTATTGCACTTATTAAAATGCAGAGATGGCAGAAGTACTGCATAATGAAGCTGTCTGTCTGCTGACTTCTGTTTATCTGCTAGTGAAGATTTAGAGTCTTGGTTCTGGTGTTTACTAAGCTATTAGACTTGCAGAGATACAGACAATCAATGACAACAGGGTCTATAATGGCAGAGTAGAAAAAGCACAGATCACCTTCTCAACAGTGTATACGATACTGAGCGAATGGATAGAAATTCTAGATATGGGCAGTTCAGGGTCTTTAGGCCTGAAATGTCCTTACATTACAAAAAAAAAAAGAAACTTTGCAATGTGGAGGGTCTGAAGTTCACTCCTTGAATTATGTTATGCACCTAGTTCACTAATCAAAATCAAGCTGTAAAAGACGTACTACAAAATAATAAAATAAAAGATAGTAGGTAGTCCACAGTTGAGTTAAAATGGAATATCCTTTATTGAATCACACAAACAAGTGATCCTAGTTGAATATAATAAAAAGCATCAAAAACATTATTTGTATATAATCAGATTATTTGGAGCAAGGGAGTGGTTACAGAGGGTGGTTCTGTTAACAGCAATAAAAGCATTAAACTCATTCCTTTAACCAAGTCCCCCTTCTCCCTTAACATTATAGTGTAGACTGTGCTACCTTAGAACTGAAACTAAAAAGCTAGAGAGACAAATTAAAATATATAAAAACAGGTTATTAATACTAACGTACTAATTCAAACTTTATTAATTAAGAAATTAACTCACTAACAAAATGACTAATTAACAAAAATATCTGCCACTATACATCTATCAGAATAAATATTAATACTTATAAACTGAAACACTTTTAACAAAGATCGCTTTCATACCAAATAAATCATCAGGTTTGTGTGTAAAAAACCATATCATAATATTAATGAACACAAATATAAATCTACAAGTGAACACCTAAGTAGGCCGGAAACCATAGCTATAATTCCTAAGGTGGAAATGCAGTGAAAAATGTTAAAAATAAAGCACTGAGGCCCTGGGAATCTGTTCAAGTGTGGCATCTAAGTGGGAAAGGACTTTGTTTGAATGAGTAAAAGTGCACTCAGAAGTATCGGAAAACAGTGCTATTGTCAGTTATTTTTATTGTAAAATATTAACAATGTTTGATATTTGTTTTTAACAATATAAGCACGTAATGTTATTCCTTATTCTCTTTTATGCTCTCCTACCTCCTATACCTTTGACACTCATTCTACACCTTCCTACTTTTATATCTCCCCAGCCCTTTTCAACCTCTCCACCGCTTCTCTTCACAAACTGTTTATATTGCAAACCCACCCTCCTACCTACAAATCTAAACCCAAGTTACACAAACTACATCTACATGCTACTGTACTCCCTCTTCCCACTAATAACTTACTCATATCTGGGGATGTCCACTCCAACCCTGGCCCCTCCTCCTCCCCACTCAATCAAACACCCCCCCTTATCTTCTACCTCTCTTCCTTCCCCAAACACCTTTCATCATACCCAGCCTCTTACACTAAACTCATCCATATCCAAGCACCTGGCAATATACTCTCTAAATATTCAAAGCCTAACCAACAAAATCACCAATTTCCATGCCTGGATAACCCATACAAACCCTCACATCCTTTCCTTATCTGAAACCTGGCTTAAGCCACATATCACTAACAATGAAATTCTCCCACCAGGCTATAATATCCATCACTCTGATAGATTCCTAAAAAAAGGGGGGTGTTGTAGCCATTCTCCACTCCAATAGCCTCAGTCTCTCACCTTTCCCCACACCCATCCCTGACTTTCACCCAGCTGAACTCATCATCATTAATTGCCACCTTAACCCTCACAAAAGAATAGCTGTTGGTGCCATCTATATCTCTCCTGGAAACAAGTCATCCACTTTAGAGAATATCTTATCCTGGTTTTCCCACAATATTCCCTATGAAACCCTCATCTTAGGCAATATTAACCTAGATTGGTTTAAACTTAAAACTGACTCTCTACAACTCAGCATCAACCTGTATGGTTTCCATCAACTGATATCTTCGCTCACCCACCTCCATAAAAACTCATCTTCCAGCTCCATAATACACTGGATACTCACCAACTCCCCTTACCACTACCACAACCCCACTACCCTACCAGACCAACTTAGCGACCACCTCCCCACCTCGGTCCTTAGATACACCATCCAACCCCCCAAATCCCACTTTTATAGAGATTGCCAAAAACTCTCTAATTTTAATGTCGTCCAATTCAACTCTATTCTATCCATCATTGACTGGTCCATCCTTAAACAAATCCCTCTCAATGACACAGTTACTAGGTTCAATAGCATCTTTCTGAATATCCTGAACTCCTTTGCTCCCTCTAGGAAGGTTAGAATAAAACCCAATTATGCTCCCTGACTCTCAAAAGAAACTAGGTACCTTATGCTAAAAAGAGACGAAGCTTGGAAAGCCTGGATCAAAACAAAGGAATTAGCTTGGCTACGTAATTATAGACACCTCAGAAATCTTACAAAAAAACAACCAGTAATGACAAAAAGTCCTTTTATAACTCTGCCCAATTCAATAACAAATACAACCCTCACAAAATCTGGTATGCTATTAACAAAATTCTCTCTCCAGGCTGCCCCTCAACTCCCTGCCCCAACCCAAGTACATCTCCTCTGGAAACTGCTACTCTTCTCAATAAACACTTTATTGAAAACATTCAAATAATCGTACCTTCCAACTGTAACACAACTTCTCTGCCTACCCCTCCCAATCCTTCTAACAAAAACTATTCTCTTTACATCCGGTTACTACTTCCTACATCAGCTCTCTTCTTCACAAACTCAAACCTTGCTCTCCCTCCACTGACAATCTACCTCCTACCTTCCTCAAACTTGCTGCTGACTCCATTCCCTATCCAGTATCTATACTAATCAATATATCTATTCAGGAATCCACAGTCCCTACCCTATGGAAATCCTTTTTCACTTTTCCCCTGTATAAAGGTGGAAACTCTACAGACCCACCTATAGCTTTTCTATCTCCACTAAGATTCTCGAAAAATGTATCCACTCACAACTACTCAACTACCTCCTCCAGCATAACCTCCTTACGCCCACTCAACATAGCTTCCGTCCCAGCCACAGCACAACTACTGCCTTCTTATGCTTTACACATATCATTGTCAAGGCCCTAGACAATAACAAACTCATATCATGTCTCTTTCTTGACCTTTCCAAAGCCTTTGATACAGTCTTCCATCCCCGATTGCTATCTAAACTTGCAGACCTCAATCTATCTTCTTTCTCCCTTGCCTGGTCCTCCAGTTACTTATCCTGCAGGCAGCAATCTGTTAAATGGTTCTCTTCCACTTCTCCATTCATACCTGTCCCAACCGGGGCACCACAAGGTTCCATCCTGGGGCCACTCCTATTTAATGTCTTTACCAATTATCTCTATACTTGTAAACAATCCTCCCTCATCCAATATACAGACAACTCGACTCTAATCTCCATCTCAGACAATATCTCCAATCTCCACACTCTTACTCAACAGGCTTTCCTATCTAGGAAAGCTGGAAATACTAAAAAACACGTAGAAACCACAGCAAGCAGGCACGGAGAACCACCGGGGAAGACCAAACTCCACAATAAGGCAAACAACCCAAAATCCAAAAAGGCAAAGACCGTACTCCTCGATCAGCAAAAAGTTCTTTTATTTAACGTTACACCACTGAAAGCACGTTTTCGTTGGAAAAAAAACTTCATCAGACACAGCCCATTGCATTTCCACTCTTAATATACAACTGAATCCTTAATTGAATAATTGATTAAACAATTTTCTTAAAGTAAAACCACAACCATCCTATTTAGGCTCACTTGTAACTAATGTTACATTAAAGACAATTGTTAGAACCATATTTCACTTGTTGAAAAAATTGTTTTAAAAACATATATATCATGTATAATTACAGTTATAAGTACAGGTTGAAAGGCACATTTTAAATAACACATTTACATTACCCAACAAGAACGTATTGTGTTACTAATCTAAGACATGTCAATAAATAAACTGTAAATCACAACTAATCAATAATTCTAATGTTAAAAAAGCATATAAAATATAAAGAACTTTTCTGATACATTTATGCAAATGAATGTTAAATGATTTACATCAAGTTTAAAAACTGATAAAATTGTTTCAAAAACAGTTAATCAAAACACAGTTTAACAGGTAAGCACCTTAATATAATAACATGTGTAAAGTCCCCCTTATTTTAAATTGCCATCGAGCAATGAATAAAGGTGTATGTATAAAGGTGGAAACTCTACAGACCCACCTATAGCTTTTCTATCTCCACTAAGATTCTCGAAAAATGTATCCACTCACAACTACTCAACTACCTCCTCCAGCATAACCTCCTTACGCCCACTCAACATAGCTTCCGTACCAGCCACAGCACAACTACTGCCTTCTTATGCTTTACACATATCATTGTCAAGGCCCTAGACAATAACAAACTCATATCATGTCTCTTTCTTGACCTTTCCAAAGCCTTTGATACAGTCTTCCATCCCCGATTGCTATCTAAACTTGCAGACCTCAATCTATCTTCTTTCTCCCTTGCCTGGTTCTCCAGTTACTTATCCTGCAGGCAGCAATCTGTTAAATGGTTCTCTTCCACTTCTCCATTCATACCTGTCCCAACCGGGGCACCACAAGGTTCCATCCTGGGGCCACTCCTATTTAATGTCTTTACCAATTATCTCTATACTTGTAAACAATCCTCCCTCATCCAATATACAGACAACTCGACTCTAATCTCCATCTCAGACAATATCTCCAATCTCCACACTCTTACTCAACAGGCTTTCCTATCTAGGAAAGCTGGAAATACTAAAAAACACGTAGAAACCACAGCAAGCAGGCACAGAGAACCACCGGGGAAGACCAAACTCCACAATAAGGCAAACAACCCAAAATCCAAAAAGGCAAAGACCGTACTCGATCAGCAAAAAGTTCTTTTATTTAACGTTACACCACTGAAAGCACGTTTTCGTTGGAAAACCAACTTCATCAGACACAGCCCATTGCATTTCCACTCTTAATATACAACTGAATCCTTAATTGAATAATTGATTAAACAATTTTCTTAAAGTAAAACCACAACCATCCTATTTAGGCTCACTTGTAACTAATGTTACATTAAAGACAATTGTTAGAACCATATTTCACTTGTTGAAAAAATTGTTTTAAAAACATATATATCATGTATAATTACAGTTATAAGTACAGGTTGAAAGGCACATTTTAAATAACACATTTACATTACCCAACAAGAACGTATTGTGTTACTAATCTAAGACATGTCAATAAATAAACTGTAAATCACAACTAATCAATAATTCTAATGTTAAAAAAGCATATAAAATATAAAGAACTTTTCTGATACATTTATGCAAATGAATGTTAAATGATTTACATCAAGTTTAAAAACTGATAAAATTGTTTCAAAAACAGTTAATCAAAACACAGTTTAACAGGTAAGCACCTTAATATAATAACATGTGTAAAGTCCCCCTTATTTTAAATTGCCATCGAGCAATGAATAAAAGTTTTATAATTGTTCAGCCTTTAATTTTAAATATGGCATAATGGAAATTGAGTCATTTAACCCAGGAGGTTTGTTGGATTCCAATAGAATTTGCCAACATGTTTCTCTGTGGGATAACAATGCTCCCCAATTTCCACCCCTGACACCTTGGGTAATTGCTTCCAAAACAAAAAACTTGAATGTTGCTGCTTCACACCCAATCGTGTGTCTATAAAGTGCATTTGTGCTGACCTTTTTTAAAATATCGTAACAATGTTCATAGATACGCCTCCTTAGCTGCCTCTCCGTCTTGCCTACATAAAATGCCTGGCAAGAACGACAGACAGCCAAATAGACTATACCCTTAGAGTTACAATTATAAAACTTGTTTGAACACAATTTCCTGTTCCTACTTTCTAGATACACAAATTCCTGGTGCACGACATATTTACATTGCGTACAACACTCGCAACGGTATGTACCTCTCCTAGGAGGGTTGGATCTACCCTGCCTAGTATTCTGCTCTAGTATCCTTTTAATGTTAAAGCCCCTTTTGTAAACAAACTTACAGGACAAATCTTTTAGACTATTAAGATCCGTGAGGTCCCTGAAATTACTAAGTTCTCTTTCAATAATGTATCTGATATGTCCTGCATCCTCATTATGTTGCGTAATAAAGAACTGGTTGGTACCAGGAACATTGATGTGTATTGGGGTAATATCGTCATGTTGATCCACTGTCTTCTTCCCCAAAATAGGGGAGAACCTACTGGACCTAGCAGACCAAACTTCATCTTTGACAGAATTAATCAGACCTATCGGGTATCCTCTATCAACAAAAAATGACGTCAGCTTGTCCCCCTCACATTGAAAACATACGTCGTCAGATGTCATGCGGGAAACTCTGACGAATTGGCCCTTTAGTATAGATCTTTTTTGAAATTTAGGATGGGAACTTAGGTAGTGAAGGTATCCATTGGAAAAGGAAGGTTTTCTGTAAATACAGGAACTGAACCCATCACCTTGCTTTTTAAGTGAAACATCTAAATAGTTTACTTGGTCCACGGTTACTTGGTAGGTAAACCGCAAAAATTCTGTTGTAGAGTGCAGATATTTTATAAAATCCTCAATAGAGGATTCTGGCCCAGTCCAAAAAATGCAAATGTCGTCCAGGAACCTGGTATAGTGAATCCAATATTTTGAAAACTTACTATTTAGAACAAATTTTTGTTCCCAGACAGACAGAATAATGTCTGCATAAGTGGGAGCACAATTGGCTCCCATAGAAACCCCTGATGTTTGTTGAAAGTATTCACCACAAAAGAAAATATAATTTTTAAAATTTTTTTTTTTTTCCCATAGCATTTATTTTGTGTTTTCGGGGCTTTTCCTGGAAAAAAAAAAAAAACCCCAAAAAAATTTTAAAACCCTTTTTTTGGCTTTTTCCAAACAAAAAAAAAATATCCTTGCTTTCCATACTTTTCTAAACTAGTGTTCCAGAGACCAGATTTTGCTGATCCCTGGGCTTTGTCTTGGTTCCTGTTTTCTCCATTTTCCTTGTTTGGTCAAGGGGTAGTTTCTTTACTCACTAGTGGGAGTAGGGAGTACTGAACTGCCTGTTTGTCCTCAGAGGAGTGGTTTAAGGCAGTAACTTGTAGTTTATTGGCCATTTTGGGTCATTTCCTGTCTTTTTCCAGCCCCTGCTATAAAGCACGCTTGGGGCTTTTCCAGCTATTGAGAACTCAGCACAGCTCCTCGTGGTGGCCAGCAGTGTTCCTCTAGCAGCAGAGACCAGAAAAGACTACCTTTCCAGATTTTAAGTATTTTTCTTGGCTTTTTCGACTTTTTGTGCCTTTCAACTACTGTTTCTGCCTATTTTATCAAAGTCTGCACTGTTTTTACTGTGTTTATAAGTTAAAACTGTTTACTGCACTTGCTAGTTTAAGTTTTGCCTAAAAGTTAAACTACAGGCTAATACACTCAAGTGTACTAGCTTTTGATAGCATTTAATCGAAAATCATAGCATTTATTGTGTTTTCTGCTTTTCTGTAAAAAACTTGAAAAACTTGAAAAACAAAAATATCCTTGCTTTCCATACTTTTCTAAACTAGTGTTCCAGAGACCAGATTTTGCTGATCCCTGGGCTTTGTCTTGGTTCCTGTTTTCTCCATTTTCCTTGTTTGGTCAAGGGGTAGTTTCTTTACTCACTAGTGGGAGTAGGGAGTACTGAACTGCCTGTTTGTCCTCAGAGGAGTGGTTTAAGGCAGTAACTTGTAGTTTATTGGCCATTTTGGGTCATTTCCTGTCTTTTCCAGCCCCCTGCTATAAAGCACGTTTTGGCGGGCTTTTCCAGCTATTGAGAACTCAGCACAGCTCCTCGTGGTGGCCAGCAGTGTTCCTCTAGCAGCAGAGACCAGAAAAGACTACCTTTCCAGATTTTAAGTATTTTTCTTTTTTCGACTTTTTGTGCCTTTCGACTACTGTTTCTGCTTATTTTATCAAAGTTTGCACTGTTTTTTCTGTGTTTATAAGTTAAAACTGTTTACTGCACTTGCTAGTTTAAGTTTTGCCTAAAAGTTAAACTACAGGCTAATACACTCAAGTGTACTAGCTTTTGATAGCATTTAATCGAAAATCATAGCATTTATTGTGTTTTCTGCTTTTCTGTAAAAAAAACTTGAAAAAACAAAAAATATCCTTGCTTTCCATACTTTTCTAAACTAGTGTTCCAGAGACCAGATTTTGCTGATCCCTGGGCTTTGTCTTGGTTCCTGTTTTCTCCATTTTCCTTGTTTGGTCAAGGGGTAGTTTCTTTACTCACTAGTGGGAGTAGGAGTACTGAACTGCCTGTTTGTCCTCAGAGGAGTGGTTTAAGGCAGTAACTTGTAGTTTATTGGCCATTTTGGGTCATTTCCTGTCTTTTCCAGCCCCTGCTATAAAGACGCGTTTTAGCGCATTAACGATTTAGCCGGAGTTGCCACTGTTGCACACTAGGGCAGCGCCGGTTAAGCAGGTTTAAACTATTCGGCTACCTAAAGTCCACTCTTCAAATTTTCCCTTGAAACTACCTTCCTCGACCTATACTACTCATCTAATCAGCGATCCTATAACTAAAAGATCATCTCTACTTGACTCTAAGTAGACTATTCTCTATCTGTTAAACCTAGCACTTGCTCCTACAGTACTTATTACCTTGATACGGCACTCTTATAGATAGCACCCAAAAGGCAACCCCCATTTCGGTCACCCACATCCCGAATCTTTTTAAAGTTTTTGTCTATCCTTCTAGCATGTCGAGGGATCAGTTGCTAGTGTCATCTCCTGCTCAGCTGGTGAACCTGGGAATATTGAGGCAATGTTACAATTGCCTCATGTACACAGACAACCCTCTCCTCCTCCCACAAAACACAAATACATGCGAGAGATGCAACTATACGGCCAAACTGGAGGCTGAGCTCTCTCAACATAGGACTGGCAAGACCAGTCAGGAGGGAAGGTTACCACACACACTATAGACCCAGTCTCACATAGTACCATTACAACCTCAAATCATACACATAAACACACAAAGACATACTGGAGGCTCTGATCAAAAATCTACCAAAACAGCAGAGGCCACCAAAGCAGACACCCAAAACCACCACCTCAGAACACAACACCTGCAACACATAGACCTCACAGTCAGAGTGTCAAACAGTCACAGCCCTTAAGGCCAAACACAATGCCAGACACACTAGTCATTGGTGACTCCATAGTCAGACACACTGATGTCCCGCTCACCAGACTGGAGTAAGGAGAAGGTCACAGTAAGCTGTCTGTCGGCTAGAATCCGCCACATAACGCAAGCACTCAGGTCTCTCAACAGCAGGTACAAATATGACTCAGTCATTGTCCACGCTGGTGTAAACGACCTGAGACGTACCTCCTGGACTACATGAAAAGAGACATTGAGGAGCTCTCTGATTATGTAGCCCAGGCAGGTATGACCCTGACCTTGAGCAGTATCCTACCTTCACCAAGAATGATGCCACAATACAGAGATAAGATGATTAGCTTTAACAATTGGCTTAAACACTGGTGTCATTCAAAGGGGATTCAGTATCTGTCTGCCTGGGATGACATGCTGGACAAGCCACGCTGCTTCGCAAGGGACGGCTTGCACCTGTCACGCCTGGGATTCCGGATATTGGCAAAGGCTCTTGCCACCCCATAGTGCCTTTTTAGGCAAGGCTCAAATTCTAAACCTACCACCCTAGAACACAAAAAGGAAATAAACTAAGGGTAATGCTGCTCAATGCCAGAAGTCTAAATCTCAAAATGCACGCACTCGAGGCCCTTCTCAGTATGGAGAACATCGATGTCTGTGCTGTGACAGAAACCTGGTTCAAGGCTCCTGAGAGCACCCCAGCTATCAGGTTTTACCTCATATCATGCGTTCGGCCCCAAAATCAGGAAAATACCAAGAAAGGAGGGGTATCCATATTCATCAAGGACACCCACACCTCAAGACTGGTGGCAACGCATGATGCATCGGAGACCATCCAGGTGCAATTAACTGTAGGCAAGACTGCTCTGCAAATAGTAGCATGTTACAGGCCACCTCACAAACTCAGGAACCTCACATGGCCTTCCTGAAAACACTAGAGGGGATAAATGTATCACCAAACACCATCATACTAGGTGACTTCAATTACCCAAATATAGACTGGGAACACTACTCAAGCCCAAACACCCTAGCCCAAAAGTTCCTGGAATTCATAAACTCAAATGCCATGGAACAACTAGTCACCATTCCCACAAGAGGAGATAACATACTTGATCTCATCATCACGAACATGGGAGCACAATGTTCAACACCGGAAGTATACCCTCACTGGTGAGATCAGATCACAAACTAATCTCGCTGGAGGTCCTCATCCCACCCCCACCTGAAATAAAAAAAGACCACAGTAAAGAACTTCCCAAAAGCCCACTTCACACTTCTAAAAACTAGTGTGGTCTCCCTTCAGGCCCCGAGCCATGGAAAACAGTACTCAAGCCGCTGAATCACTTACAAATGCCTTCTACCAGCACCTGCAGGACTGCATGGATAAGGCAATCCCAAGCAAAACAAAGACTCTTTGTACCAAAGGCAAGCGTCCAGTCTGGTGGACCCCAGCCATAAACAAACTCTACAACAAAAGGAGGAAGCTACTACAAGATAGAGCAAAATCCTTAAAAGGTAAGACACCCTTGATCACTATAAGTAAAAAACTAAGAGCTCTCATAAAATCATCCAAAGCAAATTTCGAGAGAAAAATAGCTAAAGACTCAAAAGACAATCATAAGGCCTTCTTTAGCTATGTTAGAAACCTAGGAGGAAACTCCCAGATATGCTCAGAACTAGTTCAAAATGATGTGAAGATTACTGATCCTACAGACATTGCCAACATACTGGCTGACAGGTTCAGTGCAAACTTCTCACCCCCTTCCCCCCCAAAAGGAGAGATATCTATACCAAATGATTGCAGCGCCCCAATCATCTCCAGCGCCCAAGTGAGAACTGCTCTGTCCAAAGCAAAAACACAGCATCCATGGGACCTGATGGTGTCCCCGGCTGTGTGCTCCACGAACTCAATGAGGAATTAAACCCACAGCTAGGACAGCTGTTTAATCAAAGTCTTACCTCTGGATACGTACTCCAGGAGTGGCGCACTGCAACTGTGGTCCCACTTCACAAAGGCGGTGCCTCCACCGACCCTGGTAATTACCGCCCATTAGCTTGACAAGCCTTATCTGCAAAGCCATGGAGAGGATCATAATGGACCTCATAAATAAAGACATTGGGAATTTGCAGACTTTGGATCCAACCCAGTTTGGC
This sequence comes from Protopterus annectens, assembly GCF_019279795.1. Taxonomy (NCBI): domain Eukaryota; kingdom Metazoa; phylum Chordata; order Ceratodontiformes; family Protopteridae; genus Protopterus; species Protopterus annectens. The sequence continues at coordinate 1,560,985,774 of NC_056741.1, forward strand.
TTTGTCAAAGGCAGATCATGCCTTTTAAACTTGGTTGACTTTTTGAAACAGTCACCAAAGCCATTGATGAGGAAAGGCAGTCCATACAGCCTACCTCGATCTGGCTAAAGCCTTCGATACAATACCCCACTGGTATCATTGAAAAACTCATCAGCTTAAATGTTAACCCATACATCACAAAATGGGTTGCAAACTGGCTGAGTGACAGAACCCACAGGGTCAGAGTTGCTGGCGCCATGTCAGACTCAAAGCCTGTCACAAGTGGTGTCCCACAGGGCTCAGTCCTGGGCCCACTCTTGTTTGGCATCTACTTTTCTGAAGTACAAGCAAACACAGGAGGGTTATGGCTGACAAAGTTTGCAGATGGCTGCAAACTGGCGCCATAGTAGAAAACACATCTGACACAGATATCCTTCAGAAAGGTCTCACAGAAATGGATAACTGGTGCCAGAGCCACGGCCTAAAGTTAAATGCCAAAAAATGCATAGTCATACCCTTCGGGAAAAACAAGGTTACCCTAGCTACCAAATAGGAGGCAATCCACTGAGCACAGAAGAAATTATCAGGGACCTGGGGACCCAGGTTGATAGTAGTCTGTCATTCGACACCCATGTAGCTAAAGTAGTTAGGAAGACCTTCTACATTGCCCACCTTATCATGAAGGGATTCTCATCTAGATCAAGGGAGGTTATAGTCTCCCTTTACTCATCACTCATCAGACCAATGATCGAGTACAATGCCCCATTTGGAATGTATCTGACCCGACACTTGCAGCAGCTGGAGAGGCCACAAAAGTTCCTCACCAAAAGGATAAAGGGTCTCAAAAATCTATCCTATGCTGCCCGACTGAAAGAACTCCAGCTCTATTCAGTCGCCACCGCTTGCTCAGAGGTGACCTTGCCTAACATACAAGGCCATGTCAAACCCAGATTTGATGAATATGCTTCACCTCAAAAATCTAGATCCATCAGAGCCACAAGGCGGGAGACTTAAACCTCGACACGGCTATTAATAGGACGTGCTGGAGGGATAGATTCATCACCCAGAGACTCCCTATGCTGTGGAACAGAATCCCGGTACATGTGAGGCAGAGCACCTCGCTGGCCTTGTTCAAGAGAAATCTTGACCAATGGATGGGAGATCGCAGATATACCCCAGGGATTACCTCAGTGTCACTGCTCGACAGAGGCACAGCAAAATAATGGGTATAGTTCCCCATACTAAAGGGGTGGCGTAAGCCACAAAACGATGGGCTAGGCTTGTAAATGCCCTCGGGCAGATAGCCTAGTATGAACCTATGAACCTATGAACCTATGAATAAAGCACAGATACACTGTGATATGTTGCATGTGTTTTCTGTTGTTAAAAAAATAATCTTCGTCCCACTTGCCTAGGACTATGTTGGTTAGGCTAGGGGCCGTAGCTGCCCCCATAGCTTTACCAGTCTTTTGTTTATAGTAATTTCCATTAAACGTAAAAAAAAATGTAACTAAACACCATATCTAAAGGTTTACCTGTTCTTTCATGTTGTGCTGGTGTGCCATTGTTCTTTTTCCTGTATGAATCAATCACTGTTTCAATACAGTAATTATGTGGAAGTACAGTATGTAATGATTCAACATCTATTGTTAATAAAATGCTATCAGCATCAATTGTAACATTTTTTATTTTCCTTAAAAAATCATTAGAGTATTTTATGTGTGAAATGCTCTTCTCAGCTAGAGACTATAACAAAAAATCCAGGTAGATGGCAGCAGCTTCAGTCAGGGACCCCCACTTGGAACCACTGGCCTGTAAGGAGAGTTTTCTCTATTTTTATGTGGCTTAGGGATTCCAAAGAATTTAGGTAAGCGAGGGGAAGGTGTCTGTAGATAGTTAAACAAGTTATCTGTTAATAAACCATCATCATAAAGTGCAGTCAAGGCTGTGTACCAGTTGTTGTATGATGCCTTAATCTCTTCTAAATTTAAAGACTCATAATAATTAGTATCACTCAGCATTTCTTCTATCCTCTGGTTATAGCTGATGGTATCAGTAACAACAATACCCCTCCCTTGCCAGCCTTCATAACCCATCGAGACTTATCTCTGCCTAGTTCTAACAATGTTTTTCTCACCTTTGTTAAGGTCGTAGAACTTTCTCCCTGCTGATTTTTGCAGGACTTCCCTGATGTCCATTTCACATTTGACCTCAAAGGCTGATAAGGTTTGGTGTAAGGGAGGGCAGTAATTACTGGGTCATTTTATTGTTTCTTCCACAGGTTTTTTTCTCAGTGATATCGGATTTGCCGTGGTACAGAACTTTCAGATTCAATTTTCTGACATAGGATTTTAACTGAACCAGTACCTGTGCTATGTCAGATCTGCAGTGGGGAACAAAAGTTAATCTGTTTGAAACCACACTAATCTCAATGTCAGTAAGTTCTTTTTTGGAGTGATTCCAGACAACAGGGTAAGTTAATAGCGTGGCTAGTGTCTCCATCTGGTTCTGGGTCCTTGGGTGTAGTTGAGCTCCCTCAAGCATTTTATTTCCCTTACACCTTTCCATTGCTTGATTCCCTGGTCTTCTGAAGGGCTCTGACTTGGGTTGGGGATCGCTGAAACTCCTCTTGTGCTCTCTGGAGTCTCTGGGGAATTATAGTGGTAGTCTTCCTGATGACTCTGATAGGATTGTCCTCCTCTGGAGCTCTGACATTGGTCCTGGTAATGCTATTGGTACTGGTCCTGTTTTTAGTGTTGCGGTTGATGTCTGTACTGATGGTAATGTCCCACTTACTGTGACAAGTACCCTTAGGAACTATTTCTCCCTTAATGCATGCAACATCTTGATAATATCTGAACTGAGCATATAATTGGTCAATGTTTGATCAACGTTTTACCCTAGTAAACAATTTTGAATGAATAGATACAAATCTACCATGACTTCAACATATCCTATTGCTTTCCCTGACTTCATTTTCTTTGTTCTTCCTTCTTCTACAGTGGGTTCTTCTTTGTCTTTCATTGTAGGCTGTGTATGGGCGTTGACATTTCTTTTTTTATTTAGAAGCATCTTGAAGCACTTCTTCCATCTGACTTTGATACCCTCCTGGAACAGTGAGCAGATTGTTGCTAGTATCCCTTATAAATGGTGTCTGATAACTATCTGTCTGAAGTTTCTTTGTATATCTGTTGAGTCACTTTTCTTAAGATGGTAGAGTTTCTGGGATGTATTCTTCTTTGCCACTATGACTGCTCTCTTAGTCTGTTTGTTTGTCAGCCAGTATTCCTTCTTAGCCTTAGCCATAATAGTCAAAACACTTCACTCTGCAGTGCATGCTAAAGAGTGCATAACGACATGAAAATAATCAACTTGGTGCATATGGGCCATGCTAGAAATGTAACTGACACAACCAAAAATGGCAGAGTACTTGAGAAATCTGCAAAATAAATGGCCAGTACCACATTCACATTTTGAATGCTGTCATTCATCGTGTGTGATGTGAGTGATGTTAGGAACAGCTGCAACAGCAGCATAGCAGCATGTGTTGGAAGCCATTGTCAGAGTTAATGCCTTCTTTGTTAAGCAGAACAGACATTACCTGACTTACCATCTGCTTACAGGCCAACAGATTGCTGACCATTTCTTAGTGGACAGGGATATTCTAAGAACCCAGATGAATTGTGTTATCCATAAATACAATTGAGGGAGATGAGCAGTATGTCTGATTAAGTAGAACGAAAATTTCAGGAGTCGGCTGACCGGCACTTGCGAACTGCTTCTGCTTTGTGCAAGAAAGACTGATGTAATCGAGTCGGCTCCATATTTTATACCCCTGACGACCTGACGTCACGGAAGAAGGGACAGCAACCGACGCAGGACCCAAGACTTTGTTAATCAGGCCGACTGAGGGCTACTACAAGCAGATAACCCAAATGTGATGACTGCAACAGTGAATACACTCGAACATCTACATTTATGGTAAGTATACACAAGTGTACTTTCTCCAGGACAGCAGAGAGGAGAGCCAGCATTGTACAGGTCTTTTATGAATTAGCCAATTTTCTTGATGTCCTGGGAACAATAGACTGTAAAAATGTTTCTATCAAGGCCCAATATGATGCAAAAGGCCTGTGATACATCAGCAGGAAAGACTTCCACTCCTTGAATTGCCAGGTCGCCTGGTTTGCAAAAGGCTTTATTTATAATGTGTCCATATACCATCCTGACAGTTCATATGATTCACATACTTGGAGCATGTACAGTGCAATTATGTCAGTTACACTTAACATAAAAGTAGACACTCAAATTCCTCATTGCTATAGTAGCCATTGGCTATTTGGGTGGTTTCCTGCCCAGGATATAACAACAGGACATCCTTCAAAAAGCTTTGGCTCCCTACAACACCTACGCTCTGACTGTTTCTTGGCTAGCCCCTCAAAGGGAAATCAGCATTTGAGGTGCAAACAACTTCTACTTTTTTGCCACCTAAAGGGAAAGCAGCTCTGAGGCTTAACAGGAGCAGCAATTGTCTACAGTTTAATTTCTAGCAGATAATTTCCCATAGGGAATACTTCCACTCAAAAAAGTGTTTCCTATTTTAATATTTTTGATGTATTTTTTTTCTGAAGAATAATGGCAATTTTATCAATATCAGATGTTTCTTGTTAGAAATTGCAGTTTTTGGAATGGGGCTTATTATGGAATACTGGGGCTGTTTTGTGACAACACTGCGGTTACTGTGGTTTGCTCCAACTGCTGTCTCTGATAATCTGCCTCACCGCAGGTAGATAGCACCACCCCCACTACTACTGGAGGTGACCTGTTACCTATATGTCTGCTTCTCAGAAGAGAGAAAGACCATGTCCTGAAATCCACTGATCTTGAAGTGTCAGTTGCAAAGGACAGTGAATGCTGAGTTCCACAAGCAACTGGATACTTAGCTCAACATCATGAAGCACCTTTTGCTGCAATTGGTGGAATCACACAACTGGAAGGGCCTGCACATTAGACTGCTAGGAGAGCAACTGACTCATAGCACTGACCTTCCAAATGAATGATACCTGGGTTTTCTTGCCCTCTGGGCTGGCCTGACATCCAGATGTCATGGTCCTACCTATCCCCATTCAGAATGCTTCTGTCCCTTGTCACTCAGACTTCATTTCTCGTTGTCCATCCCTTCCCACCATTTGTCCACTCTTTGTAGGAGCATGTTCACCAACTCTCCTAATCAACTTTTGTGTGGATTTGGCCAATGTTTGCGTGTTATGTTTGTCCATCTGTCCATCTGCCCTTGCAATCGGCTCTTCTCCCTCTAGCCCATCTGCAGCTATCCCTCACCACCTTCCCACCTAGCTTCTTTTGTAATACTTAAAATGTGGCTTGTTTCCAAACAACAACAAAATATTCATCCCCCATCTTGCATACCTTATAGCTTCCCTCTTATGTTTCCTTCTGCTTGATATTCTTCAATTTCCTGCTTTCTCATATACAGCATTTTCTTCCCATGTATATGAACAGGGTTGTCATATTGCTGTGCAAACCTACTTGGATGTATCTTATGACCACTGTGCTGCCTTTCTTGGGTACTGTATTCAGCTCTGTGGTACTGCATTGCAAGTGACTGCAAACTACTTGACTGTGTGTGTGTGCCTTTTCTGTGACATTCATCACATCAGTCATGTACACTGATGTAGTGCTGCTCCTGACAAAGAGCTGCCTAGTTCTGTTTATCCCATGGTTCTTTGCTCAACATGCCAGCAATATTCAATGTATAATACATGTTTTATTAGCTGTAAGGCCCTTTACACAGCAACCTCTTTGAAAATTAATGCTGCACTGACATCCAGAGTTTTCTATGAATCATATTTTGGCTTATTTGCCATTGTGTTTTCTTCTGTATTTGCTTTCAACATGCTATGTGACTCCATAGTTTTCAGAATTTATTGACAAGTAATACTAAATGTAAACAAAAGAAAAAAATTCCTTAGAACTGTAAAATATTACACTTTAAAACATTATTTTGCAAACATACTTGTGTAGACTCCTAGTAGTGTATTTGTAATTATTTGTTTTTGCTTCATTAGGTAGCCAAATAGGTTCTCAGTTCCCATGCCCTGCTGGATACTACACTACACATTTGGGAAATAAAAGAGTTGAAGACTGCTTGCTGTGTCCTGAAGGAGCTTACTGCCCTCCTGGAACTGCCAAGACCCCATTTTGCCCAGAGTGAGTACAATTCTGAATAACAGTATTAAAGTGTGTGCATTTGCTATCTAATGAGTGATGAACTTGTAACTGTCAGTGAAATGCTAATAGGAATTGAAGTTTATTTTTTAAGAGAAGACTAGTTGTGAAAGTTCTATTGACTGTATATTAGCTGACAGATTATGTGTCAAAGTACTTACAAAAATACCTTTATTCATCTGGAAGAGGAAGGTACACTGGTGTTTGTAAACATTTCTGAGACTCAGCCTGTATACTTTCACAGTATAAAAATACTTTCACAGTATAAGCCATAGGCTGAGCTTGTCACCCAGGGTAGACTTCAGAGGCTGTATATTTAGAATCAGGGAGCTGTAGGGGCAGCCCCCACTGACGATGCAGGTTGCTGGATAAATTCTGTTAAAAAATCCCCAGTTCCACAATTTCAGACTTGAAATATGTGATAGAGAGCTTTTACTTTGTTATGTTGTTGATCCATAGCATCATCAGGTTTAGAGCCCAATGAGAAAAGTTAACTTGCACATGGTGCAAAAGACCTTAGACAGTTTTGCTGCCAATTCTAAAATGGTTTCAGTATCCAGAATTACTGCTATATTCTCTATTGAGTCCATCTATTTGTCCTGGGATAGATGTTACTATAACTGACTGGTTACATTATTTCAGTTCACTCTTCTCTTGTGCTGAACCCACAATTCATTGCTGTAAAGATAAAAGTAGAAGATGTAGCACCTGCATTGCGGATTGCTCACACTTTTAGACTGCCTTTTCCAAGCCTTTTCTTTTTGGGGTTTTGGTTAATGATGATTTTTACTACTAACAGTCATTGTTTACATTTGTGTGATGATAGAGA